>NC_133794.1:17788662-17859993 GCF_003597395.2 Chelonoidis abingdonii | reverse complement strand
ACAGGGAGCCCGGGGAGCGACCCTGTAGGGAGCAGAACACCTGGCATTTCCTGTTCATTTTGGACGCAAACAGGTCGATGTGGGGAAAGCCCTACCTCCAGAAAATCGAATGGAGAACGTCTGGACGGATGGATCATTCGTGCAAGAGGAAGGATCCGCTCAGGTGATCTGCGAGAGTGTTTCGTACCCCCGTAAGAAAGGAGGCCACCAGATCTATGGATTGGGCTATACAGAAGTCCCAGAGTCGAATCGCTTCCTGGCACAAGGGAGACGACCTTGTCCTTCCCTGCTTGTTGATGTAATACATGGCCGTTGTGTTGTCCGTGAACACTGCAACACAACGGCCGCGTAGATGGCCCTAGAACGCTTGGCACGCCAGCCAGACTGCTCTCAGCTCTCGGACATTGATCTGAAGCGTCAGCTCCCGGGGTGACCAAAGGCCTTGGGTGCGCAGGTGCCCTAGGTGGGCGCCCCAGCCCAGCACGGACGCGTCCGTTGTTAGGGACGTGGAGGGCTGGGGAGGATGAAAGGGCAGGCCCGCACACACTTGGGATGACATCTTCCACCAGTCGAGGGAGCTCAGAACATCTGGTGTAACTGTCAGAATAATGTCTATGGCGTCTCTGCCCGGCCGATAGACTGAAGCGAGCCAGGTCTGCAGTGGGCACATTCGCAGTCTGGCGTGTTTTGTAATGAAAATGATGCAGCCATGTGCCCAAGGAGAATGAGGCAAGTACGGGCAGAGGTAGTTGGAAACCTCTGAAGACTTTGGACAAGGGAGACTATGGCCTGAAACCGGTGCGGGGGCAAACTGGCTGTTGCAAAGTTGGAGTCCAGCACTGCCCTGATAAATTCTATTCTTTGCGTGGGCACCAGGGTGGACTTGTCCAGATTGATGATCAGGCCTAGACGTATAAACAGCTCCCTGATGATGGTGACATGGCTGATGACTTGAGCTTCGGAGGTCCCTCTGATAAGCCAGTCGTAGAGGTAAGGGAAAACGTGTATTTGACGACGGCATAGTGAAGCGGCGACGACCGCCATACATTTCGTGAAGACCTGAGGGACCAAGGAAAGACCAAAGGGAAGGACAGTGAATTGGTAGTGAACTTGATTCACCACAAAGCGCAGATACCTCCTGTGGGGGGGATAAATCGCAACGTGGAAATATGCGTCCTTCATGTCGAGAGTGGCATACCAATCTCCGGGATTCAGGGAGGGAATGATGGTCCCCAGGGACACCATGCGGAACTTGAACTTTTTTATGAACTTGTTCAGCCCGCGCAGGTCGAGGATGGGCCGGAGGCCCCCTTTTGCCTTGGGGATCAGGAAATATTGGGAATAAAACCCCTTGCCCTTTAACTCCTCCGGTACTGCCTCTATAGCTCCGATTGATAGGAGCTTGCGAACCTCCTGCATGAGGAGTTGCTCGTGAAAGGGGTCCCTGAAGAGGGACGGGGAGGAGGGAGGGCGGGAGGGAGGCGGAGAGACAAACTGAAGATGGTATCCAAATTCCACCGTACGAAGGACCCAACGATCTGAAGTCATCTGGGACCACGCCGGAAGGAACGAGGAAAGGCGGTTGGAAAACTGGAAGGGATCCGAGGAGGGAATTGGTACGCTCCTCTCGGGCGCACCCTCAAAAGTTTGTTTTGGGTCCCGATGATGGTTTGGCTGGACCGGAATTGTTGCCGGCTTGAGGTCCTGACTGCCGTCTGCGGGTAGTACGACCTCTTCTATGGGCAAAATCCTGTCTTGGCCGAGGCGGGGGGTAAGGGCGCCAAGGCTGGGAACGGAATGACCGTCTCTGAGTCTGGGGAGTATGCATTCCCAGTGAACGCATGATAACCCGGTTGTCCTTCAGACTCTGCAGCCTGGGATCTATCTTTTGCGAAAAAAGACCTTGTCCACTGAATGGCAAGTCCTGTATGGTATATTGCAGTTCTAGCGGCAGGCCGGACACCTGTAACCATGATATGCGTCGCATGGCTATGCCAGAGGCGACGGTTCTAGCCGCCGAATCAGCGGAATCTAGTGAGGTTTGCAAGGGGGTTCTTGCAACCCTCTTCCCCTCCTCTAGGAGCACTGTAAACTCCTGACGGGAGTCCTGGGGGACCAACTCAGTAAACTTGCCGACCGCCTCCCAGGTGTTATAGGAGTATTGGCTTAAGAGGGCTTGCTGGTTTGCCACGCGGAGCTGAAGTCCTCTGGCAGAGTAGATTTTTTCAGCCCAACAAGTCCATGCGCTTGGCCTCCCTAGATTTTGGCGCGGGGGCTTGCTGGCCGTGGCGCTCCCTTTCGTTGACCGATTGTACCACCAACGAGCAAGGGGCGGGGTGCACGTAAAGGCATTCATACCCCTTAGAAGGCACCATGTATTTGCGTTCTACTCCCCTGGCTATTGGTGGAATGGAAGCCGGGGACTGCCAGATGGTGTCTGCTCTGGCCTGGATTGACCGGATAAAGGGGAGGGCCACTCTAGTAGGCGTTTCCACTGATAGGATACTAACCACTGGGTCCTCCACCTCAGGGACTTCCTCTACGAGAAGGCTGATATTTTGGGCAACACACTGCAGAAGATCTTGGTGTGCTCGCAGATCAGTCGGTGGAGGCCCCGATGATGATGTGCCCGCTACCGCCTCATCCAGGGAAGATGATGATGACAACCCTGGGATGAGCGGGTCCTGGACTGATGCCTCATCCTGGTGGACATCCGTCTCTGGAATATCATGCTGTTCCGGAGCTTGTGCAGAGCTCTCCTCCGTATCAGCGGGGGGAGGTCTGCTGACAGTGGCCTCAGGTGTACGGTGCTCTGAATGGCCGGAGCGTGATGGGCCCGTTGGTTCACCTTGGGCTTGGTGATAGGCCCACGGTGTCCAAAAGGACCACTGAGGCGGTCCGTGGTCCGGATGGGCTTGAGTGTCCGAACCCCCATAGGAGGCGCTGTCCATGTACGAAGAGGCGGATGGATGATGTGACGGCCACGGGGGAGCTGAAGTAGACTGGACCAGGTCTCTGCGTCCATAGTACTCCTCTCTGCGCGGTACTGGCGAACGGTACCGGGAACCGTGGCGGTGCTGGGAGCGGGACCGGGATCTGCGACCAGCGTGGTGCCGGGAGGTCGACCGGTGCCGAACATCGTCATGTCTGGATCGGCTATGAGAGGTGCGGCGGTGCCGGGATCTGGAGCGGTGCCGCGAGTGCGACCGGTACCGGGATGGAGAACGGTACTGGGACTACGAGCGGTGCCGGGATCGGGAGCGGTGTCGGGGCCGAGAGCGATCATGGGATCCCGATCGAGACCGACGGTGCTCAGTGGTGCCCGGGGAAGGCGGTCGCATGGTAGGCTTGCCCAGCGACTGAATGACCCGCACTGGTGGTGCCGGAGGTTGGGGCAGCTCAGGCTCTGTTAGAGCTGGTAGGCACCGGACTCAACAGCTCTTGAGAGACCAGAATCAACAGTCCAGAGAGAAGCGGTGCCACGGCAGTTGACGGTGCCGGGCGGTCCGACTTGGAGCTACGCTCTGACTGTGGTGTAGCTGTAGGTACCGCAGGAGCCTTGTGCTTCTTGCTCCTCGGGGAGAGGGAGTGGCGCCGGACGGAGGATTGGGCCGGTGAAGGGTGGTGCCGAGGAGTCCTCACTGGTGCCGGGCGGTCCGAAGTGGAAGATGCACTTGTTCCCGGTGCCAAAGATGGAGGCGTTAGAGCTGCCTCCATCAAAAAGTTGTTTCAGGCGAATGTCCCGCTCTTTCTTTGTCCGGTGCTTGAATGCCTTACAGATACGGCACTTGTCCAAAAGATGGGCCTCGCCCAGGCACTTTAAACAGGAGTCATGTGGATCTCCTGTGGGCATCGGCTGACGACAGGCCACGCAGGGTTTGAAGCCCGGTGAACCGGGCATGGGCCCCGGTGCCGGGGGAGGAGAAGGGGCGAGTCCCCTATCCTCTTTAACTATATACACTAACTACAACTACTTCAAATGGCAAATAAAGCTACAGAAAGAACTATGTACACGAACAAACTATACAACGAGCGAATCGCTAGGGAGGTGGAGACCAGCTAAGCTGCGCTCCACTGTTCCAACGACCGACACGGGCGGTAAGAAGGAACTGAGGAGCGGATGGGTCGGCGGGGGTATATATCAGGCGCCACAGCAGCGCCACTCCAGGGGGCGACCTGCCGGCCCACCGAGTGTTGCTAGGGTAAACGTTTCTCCGACGAACGTGCATGCGGCATGTGCACACCTAACTGGAATGGACATGAGCAAGCACTTGAAGAAGAACAGATTGTGTTGCTTCATGGCTCCTCACTGAGCTAGAGTGTGTCTGTAAAAAGCTCGCTCATCCCACCCCAAATGGCCAGAAACCCCATTTTATTCCTGTTGATGACAATTTGGTCTTAACCTTACCCTGCATCTTCTACTCTGTGCATACAATGGCTCCCCAACCTCACCACATACAGATCCCCCCAGAGACCCACTTCTTCTGCAAAGCCTCCTTCCTCTTAAATCAGAAGTTATAGAAGTTAGCTTCTTTTTCTGGCTCTCCCAGAACTTATTTCTCTAGTTCTGTCTTCCAGAGAGAGCATGGCCCTCTGGAGATGGGACTGGCTCATCTGTGTATTGTACAGCACCAAGCACATTGTTAGCACATTACACAGAAATGGAGCACACCAAGTCTCACGCTGTGGTTTTCAAAAGCAGTCTCAGGGAGTTTAGTATTCAAAGTGCATTGAACTCCAGGACAAAAAGTTAGATGACTCATTCCCTTCAGCTCCTTTGAAACCAAATCCCTAGCCTTAGCTTACATCTTTTAATGAATCTGGATTGGTGCCACTTCCAAATATCAAGATATGCTGGCCAAAGCTAAATATGCTAATTTCAGGAGTATTCTTGCTAGAGTCAACGTGCAATCCTACTGTGGATACTAGACAAACTTACATCAGAATGATTGGTTAATACTTCAGCAGCTCCTTCCACTGGCATCTGTAATGAGGTTTGCAGTAACGAGGAATACCTCAGTGGTTTGAGCATTGGCCTGCTAAACCCAGGGTTGAGAGCTCAATCCCTGAGGAGGCCATTTAGCGATCTGGGGCAAAAATCTGTCTGGGGATTTGTCCTGCTTTGAGCAGGGGGTTGGACTAGATGATCGCATGAGGTCCCTTCCAACACTGATATTCTATGATACTTCATGCACATACACAACCTTTATTTTAGAGTCCATAGCCACTAAGTCTTCTGCTTTCGCTCTCTCCCATTGCAAATTTTTGTTTTCCTTCACCATACCTCACAGGTCCTCTGAATCCATTCTTTGGTACTGGTATCTGATAATATAATACAGAGTGCAGCAACATGTCGTTTTGATCTTATACCTAGCTTGCTGTTTTCTAGCAATCACATTCTTGTCCAGTTTCATCTCTGAAGTTTTCACCAGTTTTCACAGCATGGTTGTTGCTCTGCTAGAGCTGTTGCTCTGATTCTACTGGTGCTGAATGCAGCCAATTCAAACTCCTATTCCCTCCAATTTTCTTCATCATCTCTCTTAGCAGCTTCATCAGGTACGAGATCCTGTCAGCACAAAAGGCCTGACTGCAAAGCCTCGTGTCCTGCCAATGACTGCAGTAGAAACAGGACTGGGCCCTTGGAGGTAGCATTAGGCTGCTGGCCACTGAATTGTTGATTCGTTCAAAAACATCAACTGGTGACAGACTCCATGGTTCAGCTGAGATCTCATCACCCCTGCTTGATGTGGTGTGCCTGAGGGATCCCTCTCAGGTTCCTCTTCTGATACTGCTGGCTGCTGTCAGGGCTTATAAAGCTGTCCTCTCTGCCACTGAATAATCAAGCAGTGATATGTAACTGCTTACAAGCCACCAAGAAGTGGAGTTTACATGCATGCCATGGCACACAAGTCAAACAAAACTAAGATCTCATAAGTTCCAAGTTTTTGCTGAGCAAGGATTCAACCCTACAGATTTCATTTGACTGAACCTGTGCATTAAGTTCACAGGATTACTTCCTTGATTCTACTCTGGCCTCTTTATACCACCCCAGCAGTACAGAAGAGCCAGAAAGCTAGTGCAGCCTTCCAGCTGCAGAGTTAGCTGGCATGGGGGAATCCCTGAGTGACACAGTTTGCACCACCAGGGTTTACTCATGGTGTGCCAGTGGTGTGCCCAGACAATGTTATACTGGAGCAATCCCCTGCTGTGTAATGGCCTGTTGGGGGCTGTTGCTAGCTAGCACAGTTTACAGCCTATCTGGGACTACTCCAGGGACAGGGACACTGTAGAACTAGTCCCAAGATTGCATTGCTGCAAATGGCTCCTTTGTGATGAGAATTCAGCCCCAAAGAGTCTGAGGCTGTTCCTCTGACATCGCATTACCTTTTGAAATGGCGGCTCTGTTCCATTTCAAAACCATTTTCAAATATTGTAGGAAATACAGCTGGACCAAGCAACAAGAGACAGTGCCATTGAAATGTGCTTTTGATGGTCTCAAAACTCAATTAATGAAACTCATTAACTGTTGGAGTACAATGTACTAACGGCATTACTGGAGTTCTTAGAACCCTACAGCACACTTTCACTTCTGAGCATTCTCACCAGATGGGGAAGAAGGAACCCGCATTTCCATAATCTCTCAAATTTATCTAACTAATATTTGATTCCAGTGGAGATATTAAGAAGGTGCCAGTTATTGCTCCACAGTTAAGGTTGAGCTGAGTTTAAAAGCAGAGATTCAACCTCTTATTTTATGTATGAAAAATCAGAGAATCATAGAAGATTAGGGCTGGAAGACACCTCAGGAGGTCATCTAGTCCAACCCCCTCCTCAAAGCAGGACCAACACCAACTAAATCATCCTAGCCAGGGCTTTGTCAAGCCGGGCCTTAAAAACCTCCAAGGATGGAGATTCCTCCACCTCCTTAGATAACCAATTCCAGTGCTTCACCACCCTCCTAGTGAAATAGTGTTTTCTCATATCCAACTTAGACCTCCCCCACTGCAACTTGAGACCATTGCTCCTTGTTCTGTCATCTGCCACTGAGAACAGCCGAGCTCCAACCTCTTTGGAACCCCCCTTCAGGTAGTTGAAGGCTGCTATCAAATCCCCCCTCACCCTTCTCTTCTGCAGACTAAACAAGTCCAGTTCCCTCAGTCTCCTTGTAAGTCATGTGCCCCAGCCCCCTAATCATTTTCAATGCTCTCCGCTGCACTCTCTCGAATTTTTCCACATCCTTTCTGTAGTGGGGGGCTTTAAACTGGATGCAGTACTCCACATGTGGCCTCACCAGTGCCGAATAGAGGGGAATAATCACTTCCCTCGATCTGCTGGCAGTGCCCCTACTTATACAGCCCAATATGCTGGCAACAAGGGCACATTGCTGACTCATATCCAGCTTCTCATGTACTGTAATCCCCAGGTCCTGTTCTGCAGAACTGCTGCTTAACCAGTTGGTCCCCAGCCTGTAGCGGTGCATGGGATTCTTCCGTCCTAAATACATGGTAATCTCCCCAAAATTACTGTGCTGTCTTTCTGAGCATAGAATTTATGCTCTAATGGATTCATTTGTGAATTCTCAATTCGTTTACCGATTCATAGATTCTAAGGCCAGAAGGGAGCACTGTGACCATCTAGTCTGACCTCCTGTATAACACAGGCTGGGGAATGTCATCACAATCATTCCTAGAGCAGATCTCTTAGAAAATCATCCAGTCTTGATTTAAAAATGGTCAGTGATGGAGAATCTACCATGATCCTTGGTAAATTGTTCCAATGATTAATCACTCTCACCATTAAAATTGTATACCTTATTTCCTGTCTTGATTTGTCTAACTTCAACTTCCACCCATTGGATCATGTTATACCTTTCTCTGCTCGGTTGAAGACCCCACTATTAAATAGCTGTTTCACATGTAGGTATTTATAGACTGTAACCAAGTTACTCCTGAACCTCCTCTTTGAGTCTATCACTGTAAGGCATATTTTCTAATCCTTTAACCATTCTTGTGGCTCTTCTCTGAATCTTCTCCAGTTGGGATACCAGAACAGGAAAAATAATTGCAGCAGCAGTCACATCAGTGCCAAATACAGAGGTAAAATAACCATTCTACTCCGACTAAACGTTCCCCTGTTTATGCATCCCAGGATCAGATTAGTTCTTTTGGTGACAGCATCATACAGAGTGCTCACATTCAGCTGATTATCTACCACAACTCCCAAATCTTTTCAGAGTCACTGCTTCCCAGGATAGAGTCCCCCATCCTGTCAGCATGGCCTACATTCTTTGTTCCTAGATGTATACATTTATCTGTATTAAAACGCATATTGTTCGCTTGAACCCAATTTACCAAGCAATCCAAATTGTTCTGAATCAGTGACCTGTCCTCTTCATTAGTTGCTACTCCTCCAATTTGTGTGTCATCTGCAAACTTTATTGATGATGATTTTACATTTTCTTCCAAGTCACTGATAAAAATGTTAAAATAGTGAATGGCCAAGAACCAATGACTGTGGGAAACCCTAGAAACACACCCAATCAATGACTATTCCCTGTTTACAATTACATTTTGAGACCTACCCATACATTAGCCAATTTTTAATCCACTTAAGGTATGCAGTGTTAACTTTACATCATTCTAGTTTTTTTAATCAAAATATTGTGTGGTACCAAAGTCAACCACCTTACAGAAATTTAAGTTATTACCTCAACATTATCATCTTCATTAACAAAATATCTTTTTTGATGCAATTGCAAGTTAAGTTAGACAGGATCTATTTTCCATAAACCCATGTTGATTTCCATTAATTATATTACTCTCCTTTAACTCTTTATTTGAGTCCTTTATAAGTTGCTCCATTATCATTGTAGACTGACAGGCTTACAGTTACCTGGGTGATCTGATTTACGCTTAAAAAATTGGCTCAACATGAGCTTCCTTTCAGTCTTCTGGAACTTCCCCAGTGCTCTAAAACTTCTTGGGGAAAAAGCAAAACAAAACACCAACATTAATGGTCCAGTGAGCTTTTCTCAGACAACTCTTAAAACCCTCAGATACAAGTTATCTGGACTTGCTGATTTAAAAATGTGTTACTTTAGTCACTTCTGTTTAACATCCTCCAGAGATAAAATCATAGAATATCAGGGTTGGAAGGGACCTCAAGAGGTCATCTAGTCCAATCCCCTGCTCAAAGCAGGACCAATTCCCAACTAAATCATCCCAGACAGGGCTTTGTCAAGCCTGACCTTTAAAACCTCTAAGGAAGGAGATTCCACCACCTCCCTAGGTAACCCATTCCAGTGCTTCACCACCCTCCTACTGAAAAAGTTTTTCCTAATATCCAACCTAAACCTCCCCCACAACTTGTGACCATTACTCCTTGTTCTGTTGTCTGGTACTCTGAGAACAGTCTAGATCCATCCTCTTTGGAACCCCTTTCAGGTAGTTGAAAGCAGCTATAAAATCCCCCCTCATCCTTCTTCTGCAGAATAAACAATCCCAGTTCCCTCAGTCTCTCCTCATAAGTCATGTGCTCCAGCCCCTAATCATTTTTGTTGATCTCTGCTGGACTCTTTGCAATTTTCCACATCCTTCATGTGGTGTGGAGATCAAAACTGGACACAGTACTCAGATGAGGCCTCACCAATGTTGGAATAGAGGGGAATGATCACGTCCCTCAACCTCCTGGCAATGCTCCTACTGTAACTCCTCCCTTAACGTTGTAGTCATGTACTTGAAAAATGCACTTTAAGCAATACAATGTTAAGAGATCAATTTCCCCATAAGAATTAATGTAATAGGAAAGGTTAGTCCAAGGAAACACACACACAGTATAAATTTTTAACAAACAATTTAATGCTGTACACAGCAATGATTGTGAAAGCTTGGTTGAGGTGGTGAAGTTAGAGGGTGGGATATTTCCTGCAAATGGCTTACTGCTAATGATGAACTAGTGTTTTGGCTGAGCCCTCAAGGTTAAACACATTGTGTTAATGTAGCCTCACACTCTACGGGTATGATACACTACTGGATTATTCCGATTTACATAAACCGGTTTTGTAAACAGATTGTATAAAGTCGAGTGCAACGCGGCCACACTAAGCACATTATTCGGTGGTGTGCGTCCATGGTCCGAGGCTAGCATCGATTTCTGGAGCGTTGCACTGTGGGTACTATCCATAGCTATCTCATAGTTCCCGCAGTCTCCCCTGCCCTTCAGAATGGAATTCTGGTTGAGATCCCAATGCATGATGGTGCAGAAACAGTGTCCATGGGTGATTCTGGTAAATGTCATCACTCATTCCTTCCTCCGTGAAAGCAACGGCAGACAATCTTTCATGCCCTTTTTCCCTGGATTGCCCTGACAGACGCACATAGCATGGCACAATGGAGCCCGTTTTTGCCTTTGTCACTGTCACCATATTTGTACGATGCCGCTAACAGAGGCAGTACTGCAGCGCTACACAGCCAGCATCATTTGTCTTTGCAGGATAGCAGGATGGTTACCAGTCGTTCTGTACCGTCTGCTGCTGTCATGGGTGCCCCTGGCTGAGGTCGGCCAGGGCGCAAAGACAAAAATGGGAATGACCCCCCCCCCCCCGGTCTTCCCTCCTTTATGCTGTATCTAAAAGAGAGTCAGTCCTGCCTAAAATATGGGCAAGTGTGCTAGAGAACCAGCTGATGACCAGAGAGCACTGCCGCCTCCATGTCAGATCCCGCAGAAATGATGGCAGCTACAAGCAGCAGCGGCACTAGGGTTTCTCGCGCCCTAGACGCATGGCCATTTTTGCGCCCCTGCGCTGATCCCGTGGCTCCGGTGGAGCTGCGCAGTCATGCCTGCGGAGGGTCCGTTGGTCCGCAGCTCCGGTGGAGCTGCCGCAGTCATGCCTGCAGGCGGTCCACTGGAGCTGCGTGAGCAGCCGACCGTCTGCAGGTATGCCCGCAAGCAGCTCCACCGGAGCCGCAGACCAGCGGACCTCCGCAGCATGCCTGCGGCAAGTCAAGCCGCGAGCCGCCTGCCGTCCCCCTGGCAAAATGCTGCCCTCCGAATAATCCTGGCGCCCTAGCGATTGCCCTAGGCTGCCTAAACGGTAGCGCCAGCCCTGCTACATGCCATTCTAGGGGGTGCCCCTGCAACAACCCCACCCGTTGCTTCCTGCTCCCCCAACACCTCCGGCTTACCATTGCAGTGCTCCCCCCATTGTGTGTGAAGTAATAAAGAATGCAGGAATAAGAAACACTGACTTGTTAGTGAGATAAAATGAGGGGAGGCAGCCACCAGCTGCTATGATAGTCCAGGTAGGACATTAAATGGTGCAGGGGAGAGGAGCCCAGCTCCCGCGCTATGATAGTCCAGGCAGTACAGAATCTTTTCTTTAGACATGAAAAAGTGGGGGCTGATGAGCTCAGCCCCCAGTTGCTATGATGAAGACAGTTACCAGCCGTTCTGTACCATCTACCGGGAATGACCGACAGTCATTCCTATTTTTACCCAGGTGACCCTGGCTGACCTCAACCTGAGGCCAGCCAGGAGCACTCACGGGATGATGACAAGGACAGCTATCAGTCCCTTTGTACCGTACCGTCTGCCACCAGGGAAGGGAGGGGAGAGGATACTGCTGTTAGTGCTCCAGCACCGTGTCTACCAGCAGCATGCAGTAGACATAAGTGCCATATAAAAAAGAGTCAAATGATTTTTTTCCCTTATCTTTCACGGGGGGGAGGGGGGTAAATTGATGAGAATACCCTGAACCACCTCGGACAATGTGTTTTGACCCTACAGGCATTGGACTCAGCCAAGGAATGCAAATGATTTTCGGAGACTGCGGGACTGTGGGATAGCTGGAGTCCTCGGTACCCCTCCCTCCCTCCTCGAGCCGTCCATTTGATTCTTTGGCTTTTCGTTATGCTTGTCACACAGCATTGTGGTGTGGACTCTGTATCATAGCCTGGAGATTTTTTCAATGCTTTGGTATTTTGTCTTCTGTAACGGAGCTCTGAACAGAACAGATATGTCTCCCATACAGCGATCAGATCCAGTATCTCTCGTACGATCCATGCTGCAGCTTTTTTGGATTTGGGACTGCATCGCACCCGTGCTGAAAAGAGCTCCAAGCTGGGCAAACAGGAAATGAAATTCAAAAGTTCGTGGGGTTTTCCTGTCTACCTGGCCAGTGCATCCGAGTTCAGATTGCTGTCCAGAGCGTCACAATGGTGCACTGTGGGATACTGCCCGGAGGCCAGTACCGTCGATTTGCAGCCACGCTAACCCTAATCCATATGGTAATACCAATTTCAGTGCTACTCCTCTCGTCAGGGAGGGAGTACAGAAACCGGTTTAAAGAGCCCTTTATATCGCTATAAAGGTATCGTTGTGTGGACGGGTGCAGCGTTAAATCGGTTTAACTCTGCTAAAATCGGTTAACGCATAGTGTAGACCAGGCCTACAAGGTAGCATGAGTGGAGGGAGGGGAGACAGCATGGCAGACAGAGACAGAGACATACACTCTGTTGTGGGGAGAAAGAGAGACGTGCATTGCCCCTTTAAGTATGCTGACCCCACTCTAAGTACATTGCTTTAAAAAAAATATATCAGGAAGTTGAGACAACAGTTGCAGACAGCAAGGTTTCTCCATCCTGAGCCCTGTTGTGTCCCCACCCTGCTCTATATGGAGAAGGGGGTAAGCGGGCGAGCAGAAGTAGGGGGAGGGGACACCTGACATTAGCACCCCTCTTCCCCCCTCCCCTGCACAGCAAGAAGGAGGAACGGCTCCAAGGCAGAGGGCAGAAGAAACACATGGCCGTGAGGGAGGGACAGCTGAACTGCAGCAATTGGTAGCCTGCTGGGAGGCTGCTGCACAGGAAATTTAGGAGAGTGGGGAGTTATAGGTGGGCTGCCGGTCCACCCGGTTCCAAGCCCCACCAGCTAGCTGTGACGGGCTGTCTTCCTGCTACCAGTGGACAAAAGGTGCTGCCAAACAACATTATAAAGGGAGTATTGCACAACTTTAAACGAGTAAGATCCCTAATTGAACAACAACGTTAACCGGGACAACTTTAAGTGAGGAGTTCTGTACTTATACAGTTCCAAAATCCTGTAAGCTTCTTGGCACCAAGGGCACACTGTCAACTCTATTCCAGCTTCTCATCCACTGTAACCCCAGGTCCTTTCTGCAGAACTGCTGCCTAGACATTCGGTCCCTAGTCTGTAGCGATGCATGGCATTCTTCCGTCCTAAGTGCAAGACTCTGCATCTGTCCTTTGTGACCATCATCAGATTTATTTGGGCCAATCCTCTAATTGTTCTAGGTCCCTCTGTATGATATCCCTACCATCCAGCATATCTCCAGCCTCTCAGTTTAGTGTCATCTGCAAACTTGCTGACGTCAATCCACACCATCCCTCACGATCATTATGAGATATTGAACAAAACCGGCCCCAGGACCCAACGCTTGGGGCACACCGCTTTGATACTGGCTGCCAGTAGACATGGAGCCATAGATCACAACCTGTTGAGCCAGACAATCTAGCCAGCTTTCTATCCACCTTATAGTCCATTAATCCAGCCCATACTACTTTAACTTGCTGGCAAGAATACTGTGGGAGACCGTATCAAAAGCTTTGCTGAAGTCAAGGAATAACACGTCCACTGCTTTCCCCCACTCCACAGAGCCAGTTATCTCGTTAACTGAAGACAATTAGGTTAGTCAGGAATGACTTGCCCTTTGTGAATCCATGTTGACTGTTCCTGATCACTTTCCTCTCCCTCTAAGTGCTTCAAAATAGATACTATTGGAATAGAAAGAGTGTTATCACCACCAAATTATGAGACTATATAATCATTTTTCCCAAATATAGAACATTTATTGAACACTTCTGCCTTTTCTGCATTACTGTTGAAAATTCTACCATTTCCATCTGGTAATGGACCAATACCATTGTCAGGATTCTTTTTGGTCCCAATATATTTAAAACACTCCTCATTATTGTCCTTGATTCTACTGGCCATAGATTTCTCCTTGTGTTCCTTTGCTCTCCTTATCAATTTTCTACAATTCCTAACTTCTGATTTATATTCATTACTTTTTATATTATAGTTGCCTTCACTTTCCCTTAACAGGTGATTTTTTAAATTATTTTTTTGGACCTTCTTCCTCAGCTGTAGGATTATGGCTTTTTTGGCATCTAGTAAGGTGTTCTTAAATGATTCTCATTATGAGTTAAAATTAACAGGTCTTTTAAGAAATGTAACACTCAGTCTGCCTTTCTGTCCCTTTTGGAAGGCAAATTTAGGCTGCTAGGTAAGAGACTGAAGTCCAGGACCTTCATGGTAGCATTCTCTGAAATGCTTCCAATTTCACCCACAGGACCAGTTAGACAGGCAGAAGGGCAGAGTTTCAATGCATGGAAGAGATAATGGTGTAGGGAGAAGGGGGTTAGATTTATTAGGAACAGGAAAAACTTTTGAGAGAGGAGGAGCCTATACAGGAAGGATGGGCTCCACCCAAACCAAAATGAAACTGGATTGCTGGCATATAAAATTAAAAAGGTCATAAAACAGTTTTTAAACTAAGGGCTAGGGGAAAGCTGACAGGTGCAGAGGAGCACAAGGTTTAGACAGAGACATCCCTTAGGGGAGGATCTATTAATGGAGATTCTCTATACCCTTGTAAGGTGGAGAGGCTGGATAATGATAAAATACAGATAGGATCTCATGAGAAACAGTCAAATGAAAAAAAGAGCCATTCAATTACATCACATAATGTCAGATAGCTAAAAAAGGTGACAATTTAAATGCTTATATACAAATCCTAGATATCTAAATAGTAAGATCGGTGAACTAGAGTGCCTCGTATTAAAAGAGGATATTGATATAATAGGCATCCCAGAAACTTGGTGGAACGAGGGTAATCAATGGGACATGGTAATACCAGGGTACAAAATACATCAGAAGGACAGAATAGGTCATGCTGGTCGGGGGATGGCACTAGATGTGAAAAAAAGCGTAGAGTCAAATGAAGCAAAAATCTTAAATGAACCAAACTGTACCATAGAATCTTTATGGATAATAATTCCATGCTTGAATAATAAGAATCTAGCAGTAAGAATATACTACTTTCCACCTGACCAGGATGGTGTTAGTGACTATGAAATGCTCAGGGAGATTAGAGAAGAAATACAAATAAAAAATCCAATAATAAAGTTGGATTTCAACTATTCCCATGTTGACTGGTCCATGTCACCTCAGGACAGGATGCAGAGATAAAGTTAGTCCTGGAACTCACAAGAGGAGAGGCAATTCTTGAATAGTCCTAAGTGAAGCACAGGATCTGGTCCAAGCAATGACTGTACCTAAACAACTTGGCAATAGTGACCATAACATTTAACATCCCTGTGCAGGGGAAAACACCACAGCAGCCTATCATGGTAGCATTTAATTTCAGAAAGGGAAATGACACCAAAAAAAAAAAAAGAAGTTTGTTAAACAGGATTTTAAGAGGTACAGTGCCAAAAGTGAAATCCCTGAAAGCTACATGGAAACTTCTTAAAGACACCATAATAGAAGCTCAATTTAAATGTATACCCCAAATTAAAAAACTAGGTTCACAAGCCTCAGAGGGTACATAGCATCTCCCTTCTCTGTTTCCAAAATCTTCCACCAGATCTGACCGAGAAAGACGGGTTTCTGGCTTTGGCTCCGCATGGGCAGCCCCAGCACCATAGCTCAGAGCTCCTTGGGACCCAGGGGATAGTATATACAGTGTGACTAGAGGACATAGCAATTGAGGCACAACCTATACTGGAAACAAAGGTTATAGTATAAAGAAGGAGAATCTGAAGAGCTATTATGCCTTCCGCGGTACTAATAAAAAAACCCAAGAACTCTTTATGCTGAAAAGCAAACCGAAAGAAAATGGCCTATTACTTGAGGTGAAATGAGAGAGGTGGCAGAAAGAGCATGGCATGCATTGCACCTTGCTCTAGTTTGGATATGTTAGCTGCAATTAATAAATAATAATTTAACTTAAATGTTTAAAAGCAGCTCTTTTTCATCAGCTGCTACTTGTTTCACACAGGCCCCAGCTAACTTTGTGCACCTTGTCATGACAATAAAATTATTTGAAGAACTTTTCCCAGAATGCAGCACTCCAGGATCTCAGGGAGGAATGCTGCAGCTGAATTTTATGGCCAAGAACAGCTTGCAAAGCTACAAATACAGGATTAATCTGGTCTTGTGCTTCAGGCATTAAGTCTTCACTTCTGAGGTCAGAAGGAAGTTACTCCATGTCCCCCACTACCACCCCCCCAACCCTACACAGTCACTAGTCTTGAATTGGAGAATTGTTTGCCCTTCTGGGAAGCATCTCATGTGGGTCACTATCAGAGGCAAAAAATGAGCTTGCATAGGCCAATGGTCTGACCTAGCATGGGTAAGGCCACATTCTAGCCTCACACTTTATGCCCAGCTGTAAGTGACAGGCATAGCCCCTTTCTGACTTACAAGCACCTCCCTGCAATGGCTTTCGGAGAGGAATGGAGCAATTGTGTAACATCACTGAGTAGCCTTGTAACATGGTGCCGCTGGGACAGAGAGCTGAGAACGTCCTAGTTTGAAAGGCTCTTGAGAGGGAAAGGTGGCAAGGGGATCCAGAGCCTCTGCCCGGAATGCCCCCAGCAGCTTATTTTTAAAATGCGCCCTGGTTAGCGTGAGTGACAGCATGAGGCATGCACCGGCTCTTGGGTGCTGTGGTTGGGAGGCTATTTACAGAAGCTGAAAGACTGGCATGGCATGTGTTTAGTGAGCTTGGACAATTGCTACCAATAGCAAGATTGAAACACTTTCCTCCACATCAGAGACCATCCTGGCTGCTAATCAACAGGGGGAGAAGAGTTTGGGAAGGGATCCCCCATGAGCAAGGTCAGCTGACAAACTCTGAGCACTCACCTCACTTCCAAATTACTTTGCCAGAGACTAGCATTGCAAAATGAATAAGCATATCAACCGCTGCATGGTTCTGCTGGTGGTGTGTTCAAGGACCACGTTGCATGCCTCCTTCCCACCTGCCTCCACAGAGAGAGAGCTCGCCTAGATACAGATTTGTTTTAATGAGGGGTGATCAGGGAGCTCTGGGTCAGTAATTAGTTCTAGGGAACAGTCAGTTAAACCAGTAAAACGCTTGGATGAGATTTAAAATTGAGGCTCCAATCAGTTCATTATCAGAGATCCTGTGGCACTTTTTGCAACAGATATTAATTCCACTGTGCATCCTGGCCAAAGCTCTATTAGTGATTACCTCATACCTAAATCCTGCCCTCTTGGATTTTCTACTGGACACTGTATTCTTCACTTTTTATCCAAAACTGATTGTGTAAGTGTTGCCATTAAACCAGCAAAATTAAGTATGATGCAAAATTATACACAGATCTGTAAAATACTTTAGGATATTCCATATGAAAGGCCCTCTCTAAACGTATTCTTACTGGACTACAGATTTAAAAAAAAATATAAGAAGAATTACAATCTCATTGATATGAAAGCCAAAAATACCTTTGCTCAGACAAGATGGCTCAACATAAAAAGTTACACAAATTCCATGTTAGGATAAGAGAAACATTAATGAACGTTTTATATTTATAAGATTACCTTATTATTCATAAGAAATTGTGAACTGCAGTGTTGCTATTAGAATTAAAATTAAAATCAAACCACTAAAAGTCAGCATATTAAAATACTACTGTAAAGTTAATAAAAATCAGTGTAGGTGAAACAAAGAATACAAATATATTGACAAAGCGACATTAATCGAATGTTTCCCAAAGCATTTGTCAGTCATGCAGCGATCAGTCATGCAGCCATCTCTGGGGTGGCACATCGCAGCCATTCTGTGGCAGCTATACTACAAAGTTTTGTGGGTTGTTTCTTCCTCCAAATACCTATCTGTTACATGCAAAACCCTTCATTAATGCAACAGTGATCTGAACACAGAGTCAGAACAACAAAGGGAAAGTGCAAACAGATGCAGCTCCATGGGTTTCAATGAAGCTATACTGATTTACACGAGCTGAAGACCTGGCCTATGGTATATTAAATATATTCACAGCCTAACACCAGAGAGGAGCTCTGTGATTGTCTAGTCTAGGTTCTCAAACTTCATTGCACCACAACCCCCTTCAGCCAACAAAAATTACTACACAACCCCAGGAGGGGGGACTGAAGCATGAGTCCACCTGAGCCTGGCCGCCCAGGTGGGGGGATAACACTGATCCCAAGGACTTCAGTCCCAGTAGAGGGCCTATAACATGAGTCCTGCCACCCAGGGCCAATGCCCTTTGTCTTCGGCTTTACACTCAGGTGGTGAGGCTCGGGCTTCAGCTTCAGCCCCGGGTCACAGCAAGTCTAACACCCGCCCTGGCAACCCCATTAACAGGGCCGGCTCCATGTACTAGCTGAGCAAGCTCCTGCTTGGGGCGGCAGATTCCATGGGGCAGCATTCCGCCCAAACCTAGGGCAGCATGGCCGGTTGTTTTGTTTTTTTTCAATTCATTGCTCCGGCCGCCCTGTAGGGGGCGGCAGCGCGGAGGAGGGGAGCGCCCTGCAACAAACTCAGCAGGGCAGCCCATGTATTTCCCTCCCCGCCGACTGGAGTGGAGCAGAGCCCCCCCAGAGGCAGCGCAGTGGTCAGGGCCACGGGGTGAGTGCCCTGCTGAAGTGCTGGCCGCCCCCCTTCTCTCTCTCTCCCCCGCTCTCTCCTGTTCCCCCCCATTAGACCAGGGGTGCACTCTGCAGCACAGGGAGTCCCCTGGCTCCGGCCACCCTCTAGGGTTTTTTGTTTTGTTTTCCCCCTGCTTTGCCAGCCACGCCGTTGTTTCTCCTGCTGCTCCACCCCTGCTTTGCCGCTCCAGCCACATCATGTTCCCCCCTCCGCTTTGCTGCTCCAGCCGTGCCATGTTCCCACCCCCCTGCTTTGCCGCGCCGTTTTTTTCCCCACCTGCTTTGCTGCTACAGTGGCCCCGCGCCCCCTCACTTTTTTTTTTTTTTTTTTTTGCTTGGGGCGGCAAAAAAGCCAGAGTCAGCCCTGCCCATTAAAAATGGGATTGTGACCCACTGTGGGGTCCTGACCCACAGTTTGAGAACCGCTGGTCTAGTCTGACCACCTGTATATCACAGGACTTCCCTGAATATATTCCTGTTCGAACGGGAGCATGCCTTAAGGAAAAAAAGAAAAAAGTCATCAGCTTTGATTTCAAGATTTCCAGGGACAAAATCCATCACAGCCCTTGGTAAGTTGTTCCAAAGCTTAATTACCCTCACTGTTGAAAATTTGCAAATTTAGACTAGAAAAAACTATGTCTAGCTTCACCTTCCAGCCACTGGATCATATTAGATCTCTCTCTGCTAGACTGAAGAGCATCTTATCAAATGTGTGTTCCCCATGCAGGTACTTATAAACCATGATCAAGTCACCCCTTAACCTTATTCTTGTTAAGCTAAATGAGAAAGCTCCGAGTCTCATTGTAAGACATGTTTTCTAATCTTTTAATCATTCTTGTAGCTAGTCTCTGAATCTTCTCCAATTTATCAACATCCTTCTTCAATTGTGGGCACCAGAACTGGTCACAGGATTCCAGCAGCAGTCTCATCAGTGCCAAATACAGAGGTACCTAATACAACCTCTCTACTTCCACTTGGAATTTCCCAGTTTATGCATCTAAGGATCTCATTAGTTTCCACTAGGAGATGATTATCCACCATGACCACCAAATCCTTTTCAGAGTCTCTGCTTCCCAGGATGTAGCCTCCCCCATAAGTATGGCGTACATTCTTTGTTCCAAGTTGCAGATAGATATTTACATTTGGCCATTGTCATAACTATAAAGAGAAGGGTAACAATCCTCCTGGATACAATTCTATAAAATCCCTCCTGGACAGAGGCACCAAAATCCTTTTACCTGTAAAGGGTTAAGAAGCTCAGGTAACCTGGCTGACACCTGACCCAAAGGAGCGATAAGGGGAAAAGATCATTTCAAATCTTGGGGCGGGAGGAAGGCTTTTGTTTGGGCTCTTTGTTTTGGTGGTGTTCGCTCTTGGGACTAAGAGGAACCGGACATCAATCCATGTTCTCAACCTTTCTGCACAAGTCTCTCATATTTCAAACTTGTAAGTAACAGCCAAGCAAGGTGTGTTAGTTTTATCTTTGTTTTCTCAACTTGTATATGTTCCTTTGCTAGAGGGAGGTTGTGACATTATTGATATAATCTGGGGCCATATAGAACATGGTTGCAACCAAGGTCCTGTAGTGGCACCAAATCTTATGTAAAGGGGGTCATATGAGGTGTCTAAGATCAGGTTCTGGGTTGCTGGTTATGATTATGCTGTCTGTATGCATGTGTCATTTTTTAGTTGAAGTTATGAATATTGGCTCTATACTGTCTATACTTCAAACTTGTGCTGTGCTTCTGGTGACATCCCAGACAAGTTTGTGTTAGCTCTGCCTAGCCTGCTTGATGGCCCATTAAGGACCATCAGCTACACAACTGACCCACTGAGAGAAGGCAGATACGCCTTGTAACTCAGCAAAGTATGCAGGGACTTGCCCATGTGACTCCAGACTCCATTTTGCTGTAATTTTCCATAGTAAGAACAAAGAGGTGTTCTTGCAACTGGAAAAGACTATAAAAGGCTGATGCCTCATCTCCATCTTGTCTTCAATCCTGCTTCTTACCTCTGGTGGGACTTTGCTACAAACTGAAGCTCTAGACAAAGAACTGAATGATCCATCCCAGCAGGGGATGTACTCCAGAGACTTGATTTTAATCTGCAGTTTACGCCATCACTGCTACAAGCCTGAACTAAGAACTTTGCCATTACTGACTAAGACTTCCATTTAACCAATTCTAGCTCTCATCTCTATCTTTTTCCTTTTATGAATAAACCTTTAGATTCTAAAGGATTGGCAACAGCGTGATTTGTGGGTAAGATCTGATTTGTATATTAACCTGGGTCTGGGGCTTGATTCTTTGGAATTGAGAGAACCTCTCTTACTGGGGTATTGGTTTTCATAACCATTCATCCCCATGATGAATGGCACTGATGGTGATACTGGAGTGTCTAAGGAAATTGCTTGTGTGACTTGTGGTTAGCCAGTGGGGTGAGACTAAAGTCCTCTTTGTCTGGCTGGTTTGGTTGCCTTAAAGGTGGAAAAAACCCAGCCTTGGGCTGTAACTGCCCTGTTTTAAGCAATTTGTCCTGAATTGGCACTCTCAGTTGGGTCCCCCCAGAACCGGATCGTTACAGAGGTTTATCCCTGTTTTGCTGTAACTTTAAAACTAAGGCTAGAGGGGGTTCCTCTGGGCTCTTTAAATCTAATTACCCTGTAAAGTTATTTCCATCCTGATTTTACAGAGATAAACTTTACCTTTTCTTTTAATAAAATCCTTCTTTTAAGAACCTGATTGATTTTTCATTGTTTTAAGATCCAAGGGTTTTGGATCTGTGTTCACCAGGTCTAACTGGTGAGGGCATACTCTCAAGCCTACCCAGGAAAAGGGGTGTAAGGACTTTGGGGTGGGGGTGGGGGGAAGAATTAGTCTCAAATCTGCCCAGGAAAGCGTGGGTTAGGGACTTGCGAAATATTTGGGGGAAGGCAGAGTTCCAAGTGACTCCCCTAAAATTTAAAACACGCTTGGTGGTGGCAGCTTACTATTAACCTCAGCTGGTAAATAAGCTTGGGGGTCTTTCATGTGGGTCCCCACATCTGTACCCTGAAGTTCAAAGTAGGGGAGGAATCCTGACATGGTGGTAGCGGTGCAATCATTTTAAACCAAAAGCCAGTGAGACTTTTTTTCTCCTTTTTTAGCTACTTAGAAAGCAGAGCTGAAGGGGAGCAGATATTCTCTCTCTTTGCCTAAAGGCAGAGGTGTTAAGTTTTTGTTTTTTTTTTAAAACAAGGATCTTTGTGAAAAGAAGGGTTCAAGCTGTGAGAAAGCAGCTAGCAAAAAGAATTTACAAGCTGAATTTTTTTTCCCTCCCTTTCTACCTCTCAGGTATAGCTAGCTTAAAAAGGCTGAACACTAAATGCTGTGAAAGTCTCTGTTAACTAAGCAGCCCCTAAGCTGAGTGCATCCCAGTTCCAGTGAACTGCAGAGGGGGTGTGACCCAGCACAAGAACGCAGGAAAATGACTACCAGTGACGCTGCTAATAAACTAGAGCTGGCCAGACTAGAAGCACAAGAGAATGAAAAGAATCACAAAAATCTGGTCAAATTAAAATAACTCAAGAAGAAAAGCTGCTAAATGAGCAGAAAAAGCCAATGAGGCTGCCCACAAGAAAGCTATGGAGAAGAAAAAAAGAGATGGAGGAAAAAAAAAAAAAAAAGAGAGAAAGCATAAACTGGAGCTAGAAAGGGTAAGGGCTAGGCAAAAATATACCAGCCAACCCTAGCAACCCCTCTCCAGGTACCACTTCCCATCCCAGAAAATTCCCCACCTACAAGGCAGGCAATGATACCGAGGTCTTCTCAGAAAATTTCAAAAGGGCCTGCGTTGGGTACAGCATCTCTACAGACCAGTACATGGTGCAGCTGAGGCCAGAGCTCAGTGGACCCTTAGTAGAGGTAGCGGCTGAAATGCCTAAGGAAAACACGAACAGTTATAAAATTTTTAAAAACAAGGCCAGAATCAGAATGGGGCTAACACCCGAGCATGCCCGTCGGCAGTTCCAAGCCCTAAAGTGGAAACCGGACATGGCATTTTCCCGACACGCCTAGCACATTGACAAAAATTGAAATGCCTGGATATCAGAAGCGAGTGTTAAATCTCTGGAAGATCTGTCTTTCCTAATGCAAATGGAGCAGTTCCTAGAAGGTATTCCTAAGGAAATAAAAAGGTACATCCTAGATGGGAAGCCCAAAACTGTAATCGAGGTGGGGGAGATTGGAGCCAAATGGGTGGAGGTGACAAAAAAAAAGGCAGTTGGAGCGAATATCAGAAGGGGCAACCCGAAACAAAATCCTGTCACTGGGGGCAACCCAAGGCCCCATCTACATTCCAAGGAAAGCCCCAGACACCTTATCGTCCCACCACACCCGACTCCAGCAGCCCACCTCGCTCCAGTGACCAGTCAGCTGGGCAATGTTTTAAATGTAATGAACTGGGGCACGTGAAGGCCAACTGCCCCAAGAACCCCAACAGACTGCAGTTCACTGCACCGGAATCACACGCAAGGTCCTCAGGCCCAGATGCCTCCCAGGTACCTCAGAGCGAAAGGAAACTGAGTATGGGCAGAAGAAGGTTACAGCGTGGAGGGACAGTGGAGCACAGGTGTCAGCTATCCACCAATCCTTAGCGAACCCAAAATTTGTCAACCCAGAGGCCCAAGTGACAATTCAACACTCATGTAAAAATCTTTAGACTTGCCTACAGCTGAGTTGCCGTCCAGTACAAGGGCTGGTTAGGAATGTGGACTTCTGGAGTCTATGATAATTATCCCATTCCCATGCTGCTGGGGGAAGATTTGGCCAACCATGTGAAGCTAGCCAAGAGGGTGGGAATGGTCACCCACAGCCAGGCTAAGCAAGCTTTCATACCTATCCCTGTTCCTGAGCCTTCTACCAGTGCCCCTGTCTGTGTTACCAAAGACCCAGACAGAGGTGGTGGAACCAGACTCCATGCAAGCAAGTGCAACAGCCGTAGTGAATCCAGTCCCAGTGCCAGCAGTGAGGCCCGCGCTTGCAACCCCATCTACAACTCCAATGACAGAGGGCACCAGCGAGCCTGAACTGGCAGAAGCAGCAGACAACCCTACCCAAGAGGCTCAGCCAGAGCCTGAAATACCACATAGTGCACCAGCAGAGAGCTGTACACAGTCATCGGAAACAACCCCATCACCTGTATCGCTTCCAGAGGGACTAAGCCCAAGTCCAGAATCCAGTGAGGAATTGATGTCTCCAGCATCAAGGGAACAGTTCCAGGCCGAACAGGAAGCAGACGACAGCCTTCAGAAAGCTTGGGCGGCGGCACGGAGCACCTCCACCGCATCTCAGCTCTTCTAATGGACCCCGGTTTGTTGTTAAAAAAAGGATTTTTAAACAAGGAAACTCTTCCTGGTGGTCATCAGGAAGACTGGCATCCTCAAAAATAGTTGGTCATTCCAATTAAGTACTGGGTAAAGCTCTTGAGCTTAGCCCGTGATCATCCTAGTGGCCATGCTGGGGTGAATGGAATCAAAGACTGTTTGAGGAAGTCCTTCTACTGGGAGGGAATGGGCAAGGATGTTTCTACTTATGTCTGGTCTTGTAAGGTGTGCCAAAAAGTAAAAAAACCCAAGACCAGGTCAAAGCCCCTCTCCAGCCACTCCCCATAATTAAGGTTCCATTTCAGTGAGTAGCTGTGGATATTCTGGGTCCTTTCCCAATGAAGACATCCAGAGGAAAGCAGTGCATACTGACTTTCACGGATTTTGCTACTCGATGGCCGGAAGCAGTAGCTTTAAGCAACACCAGGGCTAAACGGGTGTGCCAGGCATTAACAGACATTTTTGCCAGGGTAGCTTGGCCCTCCGACAGCCTTATGGATTCGGGAACTAATTTCCTGACAGGAACCATGAAGAACGTGTGGAAAGCTCATGGGGTGAACCATGTGGTGGCCATCCCTTACCACCATCATACAAATGGCCTGGTGGAGAAGTTTAATGGAACTTTAGAGGCCACAATACATAAATGAGCACTCCAATGATTGGGATCTAGTGTTCCAGCAAGCGCTCTTTGCCTACCAAGCTGTACCACATCCCAGTTTAGGGTTTTCACCATTTAAACTTGTGCATGGCCACACGACTAAGGGGCCATTACAGTTGGTGAAGCAGCAACGGGAGGGTTCTACGCCTTCTCCAGAAACTAACATTCTGGACTTTGTAAGCAACCTACAAAAACACTCTCCAAGACTCTTTCATCCTTGCTAGAGAAAAGCAAAAGGAGGCTCGGAAAGAGCAAAAAGCCCAGTATGATAAACATGTCAGGGAGCATTCCTTCAAAGTAGGAAACCAGGATATGGTCTTAAAAGCGCTCCAGGCCCATAAGATGGAAGCATCATGGAAAGCGCCCTTCATGGTTCAAGAGTGCCTGGGAGCTGTTAATTACCTCTTAATGTTCCCCACCTCAAATTTAAAGCCTAAAGTGTACCATGTTAATTCTCTAAAGCCCTTTTATTCCAGAAAATTAAAAGTTTGTCAGTTCACAGCCCAGGAAGGAGATGATGCTAAGTGGCCTGAAGGTGTCTACTACAAAGAAAAAAGTAACGGTGGCATGGAAAAGGTGAACCTCTCCATAACCCTTGGACGTATGCAGCGACAGCAGATCAAGGAGCTGTGCTCTAGCTTCGCCCCATTGTTCTCAGCCACCCCAGGACGGACCAAACGGGCATACCACTCCATTGACACAGGTAATGCTCACCCAATTACAGGCCAACCTTACTGGGTGTCTCCTCATGCTAAAACTGCTATAGAACAAAAAAAATCAAGAATATGCTACAGATGGATATAATCTGCCCCTCTGACAGTGCATGGGCATCTCCAGTGATCCTAGTTCCCAAACCAGATGGGGAAATACGTTTTTGTGTGGACTACCGTAAGCTAACTGCTTTAACTCACCCAGACAGCTATCCAATGCCACACACAGATAAACTATTGGAGAAACTGAGACGTATCCAGTTCATCTCTACCTTAAACTTAACCAAGGGGCACTGGCAGGTACCGCTAGATAAATCCGCCAAGAAAAGGTCAGCCTTCATCACCCGTATCAGGCTGCATGAAATTAATGTGCTCCCTTTCGGATTGCGAAATGCACCTGCCACCTTCCAAAAACTTGTAGATATCTCCTAGTGAGATTGGGAGAATCTGCCATTGCCTATCTTGATGATGTGTCCATCTTTTCTGATTCATGGGCAAAGCACCTGGAACATCTTCAAAAAGTCTTCAAGCACATAAGGGAGGCAGGACTAACTGTTAAGGCTAAAAAGTGTCAAATAGGCCTAAACAAAGTGACTTCCTTAAATACCAAGTAGATCAAGAAACTATTAGCCCCCTACAGGCCAAAGTGAATGCTATCCAAAAGTGGTCTGTCCCAAAGTCAAAAAAACAGGTCTAATCCTTCTTAGGCTTGGCCAGATATTACTGGCGATTTGTACCACACTACAGACAAATCGCTGCCCCAATGACGGACCTAACCAAAAAAACCCAGCCAAATGCAGTTCAGTAGACTGAAAAGTGTCAAAAGGCCTTTAATCAGCTTAAAGCAACACTCATGTCTGACCCTGTGCTAAGGGCCCCAGATTTTAACAAACGGTTCCTAGTAACCACAAATGCGTCCAAGTGTGGTGTGGGAGCAGTTTTAATGCAGGAAGGACCGGATCAAAAATTCCATCTTGTCGTGTTTCTCAGCAAGAAACTGTCTGAGAGAAAAAAGCCACTGGTCAATCAGCAAAAAGGAATGCTACGCCATTGTGCACATGCTGAAAAAGCTATGCCCATACATCTGAGGACGGCGTTTCCAACTACAAACCGACCATGCTGCGCTAAAGTGGCTTCATAACGCCAAGGAAAATAACAAAAATCTTCTTCGGTGGAGTTTAGCTCTCCAAAAATTTTAATTTTGAAATACAAACACATTTCAGAATCTTCTAACAAAGTTGCTAATGCACTCTCCTGTGAAAGTTTCCCAAAATCAACTGATTAAAAATTGTTCTTAAAATATGGGACATATTGTTAGTTTTTATATAATCAGTAGTATGTCTAAAGGTGCGTGTGTCTTATTAACTTGTTTTCTCCTAGAGCTCCAGGAAGAAATCACAGCCAGCATGGAACTGGCTGTCCAACACTATTTGTGATTTGGGGTGCGTGTCATAACTATAAAGGGAAGGGTAACAACCCTCCTGTATACAATTCTATAAAATCCCTCCTGGACAGAGGCACCAAAATCCTTTTACTTGTAAGGGGTTAAGAAGCTCAGGTAACCTGGCTGACGACTGACCCAAAGGACTGATAAGGGGACAAGATACTTTCAAATCTTGGGATGGGAGAAAGGCTTTTGTCTGGGCTCTTTGTTTTGGTGGTGTTCGCTCTTGGGACTAAGAGGAACTGAACATCAATCCATGTTCTCAATCTTTCTGCACAAGTCTCTCATATTTCAAACTTGTAAGTAACAGCCAGGCAAGGCGTGTTAGTTTTATCTTTGGTTTTCTAAACTTGCAAATGTTCCTTTGCTAGAGGGAGGTTTATCCCGGTTTTGCTGTAACTTTAAAACTAAGGCTAGAGGGGGTTTCTCTGGGCTCTTTAAATCTAATTACCCTGTAAAGTTATTTCCATCCTGATTTTACAGAGATAAACTTTACCTTTTCTTTTAATAAAATCCTTCTTTTAAGAATCTGATTGATTTTTCATTGTTTTAAGATCCAAGGGTTTTGGATCTGTGTTCACCAGGACTAATTGGTGAGGGTATACTCTCAAGCCTATCCAGGAAAAGGGGTGTAAGGACTTGTGGGGGGCGGGAGGAGGAGAATTAGTCTCAAATCTGCTCAGGAAAAGGGGGAGGGGTTTAGGGACTTGCGAAATATTTGGGGGAAGGCAGGGTTCCAAGTGGCTCTCCCCTAAAATTTAAAACCCGCTTGGTGATGGCAGCTTACTGTTAATCTAAATTGGTAAATAAGCTTGGGGATCTTTCATGCAGGTCCCCACATCTGTACCCTAAATTTCAGAGTGGGGGCGGAACCCTGACAGTCATATTAAAATGTATATTGCTTTCTTGTGCCCTTCTTACCAAGTGATCTGTATCTCTATTATTTACCACTCCCGTTGTCTTTACATCATCTGTACACTTTATCAGGGATTATTTTATATGGTTTTCTTCCAGATCATTGATAAAAAGATTTTAAAAAGTTATAGCAAAGGGCCAAAAACTCCTCTTTACAGGACCCCACTAGAAATATATCCACTCGATGACAATTCCCAGTTTTCAGTTACACTCAGACTTGTCAGTTAGTCAGTTTTCAAACAAATTTAAATGTTTGCCATGTTGATTTTGTGTTGTCCTGGTTTCTTAATATAACATCATGCAGCACCATGTCAAAGGCTTTCAGGAGTCTATTACATCAATGCTATTACCATTATCAGTCTAACTTGTAATCTCATCAAAAAGTGATATCTTGGTCATTTAGCCAGTAGCAGTTGGTCGTTCAAGTTTACAGCCTTAGCACTGCATTGTAGTAGTTCCTTCATTCAATCACCTTGATTTTTCTTTTTTACTTTCTGGATCTGATTCTCTATTACCCAGAACCCAATGTACTTATCTTCACCTGTGCAAAGAGCATGAAGATGGTACACAATCAGAGCAGTTAGTGGCATGCTCTGGTATAAGTGACCATACAAACTGCAGAGCAAGAGAGATTCAGGCACATTATTTTCTTTTGGTTTTATGACAAAATATATAAATAAATTAAACACACAGCTGCAGTAAGATAAGGCACAAACTGGTTTTTCACAAATCCCTGACTCAAGTTCTGGCTCCCTAGCTACATGGAGTCATCTCTATGTTCCAAGCAGCTAAGAATTGGAGCCATCACCATGACAGATGCACTAAAAACACTGGGGCTTGTCTACATACAGGGGTGGCATCGGTTTAACTAAAGGTGCAATGTTGCAGGTGTTTCATTTGTAATAAGATATACATCAGGCAGGCAGAGCTGTGGGAAAGAGATCGTTATTATGCAAGTTGAGTTGCCAGCATTACTTGTCGATGCTCTCGTGTTTGAGTACGAACAGACTGTGTGCCATGATTTGCATTCTTGAGCTCTGATGCTACAAACTGGTTCCCTCCTGAAACTTGATCCTCTTTCTCCAGTTCCCCATATCACATTACAGCATCAATTGAGTTAAACCAGTCCAACTTTGCATGTGGACACATTACACTGATTTAAATCCAGCTAACAGGGAACAAGTAAACCAATATAAGCCAGATTTAAACTGATGAACGTGTGTCTACATTACGGTTGCCAAGTCTCCCAGTTTGGCCAGGAGTCTCTTGGAATCGAGGTGACTGAAACCAATCCAGGAGATTTTAGGCTATTAAAAGTCCAGCAGCGCAGCAGGCTAAGGCAGGTTCCGTACCTGCCCTGGCTCTGTGCTGCTCCCAGAAGAGGCCAGCATGTCTGTAGCACCTAGGCGGAGGCGTGGCCAGGGGTTCTCTGTGCACTGCCCCCACTCTGAGCACCAACTCCACAGCTCCCATTAGCCAGGAACGGGGAACCACAGCCAATGGGGTGGTGGCAGGGGTGGTGCCCGTGTAACCCACACACCTTCTGGATGTGGTATTCTGTGCCATCTAGTAGCACCGAGACCACTTAGAGAGAGATCTAAAATGAGTCTGCTCTACAGCCTTAGCTAACAGCTGGTGCCATAGAGGCTCATGCGCTAAGCTCCAGAGGTCCCAGGTTCAATCCTGCTCGCCGATGACCGGAGTCTGTCAGCGTTACAAATGGGGGGTGGGACGTTGCACTCTACATGATTTTATGAAAGTAGGCTGTTGAGTGTGTATATAATGTAACTAAAATATGCTTCATGCAAAAGGTCTCTTGTAAGGTATCATTACAAAGTTTAGAATTTACAGAGTTTGGTCATCCTAGTTGTAGAAATGTATCACTCTTGTATCTGAAATAAGAAATATAACTCTGATGTACTATTGTAGTTATGCAAAGGAACCTTAACGGCTCCCATTAACCATAACGAGTGACTGTATATGGCTCTGTTTTAAGTGTAAGTCTTCCTGTATACGTGTATGCTGTCAAGTGTGGGTAATGAAGTCTTACAGTGACATGTGATCATGTCACCTGAACTGGAATCCATCTTTAACTTGGTGCTTTTCCATTGAGAAGGAGGGAGTGGGAACCCAGAGGACAAAGTGTTCCTGCTTTAAGATATCTCAGTGGGTGGAACAGAACAAAGGGAGTGGTCATTATGAGAAATCCCCAAGCTACCACCTGAGCTGGAACCAGGGCTGTACCAGGGAAAGGATTGTGCCCAGACTAGGAAGGCTCCAGTTTGTGAAAGAAACTTATTGAAACATCGGACGGTGAGATTTTATCTGTATTCAGATTTCTTACTGTACGAGGCTTAGACTTGCGTGTTTTATTTTATTTAATAATTCACTTTGTTCTGTCTGTTACTACTTGGAACCACTTAAATCCTACTTTTCGTATTTAATAAAAATCACTTTTTCCTTATTAATTAACCCAGAAGGTGTATTAATATCTTGGGGGGGCGGGGAACAGCTGTGCATCTCTTTCTATCAGTGTTATAGGGGGCAAACAATTTTTGAGTTTACCCTGTATAAGCTTTCTACAAGATAAAATGGATTTATTTGGGGTTGGACCCCGTTGGGAGTTGGCCATCTGAGTGTTAAAGACAGGAACACTTCTTAAATTGCTCTCAGTTAACTCTGCAGCTTTGGGGCATGTGGTTCAGACCTTGGTTCTCTGTTGGAGAGACTGGTGTGTCTGGCTCAACAAGACAGAGTGCTGGAGTCCCAAGCTGGCAGAGAAAGCAAGGACAGAAGCAGTCTTGGCACATCAGTTGGCAGGCCCAGGGGGTTTCTGTGATCTAATCCGTCATAAGAGGCTCATCTGGGATTTCAACTAAGAGGACTCTGAAGCTCAGGAAACACTTCCTCAGCTAGGGGAAGTAAGTAATCCACGCACCTTCGGGGTGTGGTGTTCTGTCCCATCTAGTGGCACTGAGACCACTTAGAGAAAGAGAAAATGAGTCTGCTCCACAGCCTTAGCTAAGAGCCAATTGGCTTTTAGCTCACGCACTAAGCTCTAGAGATCCCAGGTTTGATTCTGCCCGCTGAAGACCAGGGTCTGCTGGCATTACACCTGCAAGCAGGGGTAGCACAGACATCTGCCTGGCTGCTGCCCCTGAGCCTAAAAGCCACTGCTGGACATGCTACCACTTCCAGGAGCCACCCAAGGTAAGCGCCGCTCGGCTGGAGCCTGTGCCCCAACCCCCTGCCCCAGCTCCCTCCTGAACCCAAAACTCCCTCCCAGAGCCCATACCCAGCATTCCCACAACCCCAGCCACCTGCCCTAGTCCAGTGAAAGTGAGTGAGGGTGGGGGAGAGCAAGCAACAGAGGGAGGGGGGCTGGAATGAATGGGGCAAGAGTGTTTAGGTTTGTGCGATTATACAGTTGGCAACCCTAGTTGACATACAATTTTGTGACAATTTCACAAAAATCACTGCAGCACCACACCTTTACGTAAACTGCGCCATCTGTGTGTCTGGGTGAGGCCTAGTTGCACTCTGGAACGGTGCACTTTATTATAGGTTTTTACAAATTCACAATGCCAAGGGCAATTATGAAACAAAAGCCGCAAGCAGTAATTGCTCATGCATAAAAGTGAATTTTTAAAATCACTGCAACCTGCTATATAAGACCTAGGTATTAAAAGTAATACATTTTATAATAAATAACTGTTCAGGGAGGAAGAGAAGTTTGAAAACTAGCTCCATGTGATGGGCAGCTGTAGTTCTGTGCAGTGTTTTTTTATTTTTTCAAATTAAACTCAACCTCTCTCTCTCACACCCCCCCCAAAAAAAACCACAACCCACCTTCTTTAAGGATTATGCTCAAACTTTCTATAAAGAAGAATAAATAAATTAAAAAAGGAAAAAATCGGCATCAGGTCAAGACCAAGAACAAAAAGACAAAATTGTCACATTATTACCAAGAGATGAGGTTTATAATGGAAACAAAAGATGCAACCTTTAAAATAAAGCTGTCACCACTGCAAAAATCATCCATTTTCTTGTCTCATTAGGGAACAAGAAAAGGCATGAAGAAGAACTCTGACACAAGGCAAACAAAAATATTTCCATGTTAAGAGACACTATACTATCCAACGAATGTCTGTCTTCTAACAGACCAGAGAATGAGAGACCTGATTAAAATGTTCCATTTGGTGAAAGGGAGGAGGGAAAGATGCTTTTCTTAGAGAAGAAAAGTCACTAGTGGCCTGTGTCCAATATAAGAGAATTAGGCAGCTCAGTAAAATTATGCAGATGATCCATTTATGATTATGCACGTAGAAGCAAATTCACCTGTTTTTGGTGCTCCAAAGAACACCACCACAGGTTTTAAAGGCCAGAAGGCTCCATTATGTTCTAGCCAGATCTCCTGCAATACACAGGCCACAGAATTCCACCTGAAGATTCTGGCACACAGGCCAATGACTTAAGATGAAACTAGAGCCAATTTGATCCATGTTTTAAATGATGGAGAATGTTTACTATCACGGTGCTCAGTAGAAGGGAACCACGTGACAAGACTCCAGATGTATCTGTAACAGGGTCTTTCTCTGAAGCCAGAAAGCTGAGCAGTCCTTGAATGTGTGTGTGTGGGTGGGGTGGGAGGGGGGGGACGACTTTAAGGGGAAATACTAAGGTTATTCACCTGTGACTGTAGTTCAGGCATGCTGCTTCGTATATTTAGGCTTGTAGGATATAGGGCTTTGCCAAAGTACAGGCACACAACATGGCTTCAGATTTCCCTAAAGCAGAGGTCCTAGGAGCCAGATTCCTGGATCCACCTGTAGCATAGAGACCCTATTCTCCCTTTGCTGTTATGCCTTCTAATTAGGGGAAGCAGAAACCCAGTGTGCCGGGGCCTACAGTTGCCTACACACGCAGCATTACAAGGGACATACCAGAAGCAGGTCTCCTCCCTCCTCCACTGAGGGAACGCATGGTTCTGTCACTTGACCTTGTAGACATAGTCAAACAAAGAGGAAAGCGGCCCTGGGCAGCCTCTTTCATTCTCTAGCGTGTAGCTGTAGGCCCAAGTAAAGCTCTTGAGTTTTACTCCATTGGCAAAGGAAAACCAGGTTTATATATTCAAGAGACTATGGGCAGGAATCTCCCTATCGGGTAAGTGATCTCTCTAGACAGGGCTGTCCCAAGTTATTTAGGTTAGCTGTGTGGGGCCACAAGCCTCTGCCAGGGTGTGTGTGTGTGGGGGGCAGCTGGCCCCAGCTCTCTGTGGGGGGGGGCGGGGGAACCACCCCCCCCCAGCCCCAGCCCACTCCACTCTGCTCCCAGCCTTGGGGGGCAAGAGGGAACCAACCCCAGCACTCGCCAGCAGCGCGGCTGGGAGCCAGGGGAGTGGAGCAGGCTGGGGCCAGGTTACTCCACTTACCATGCGGTGAGTGCAGGCCTGTCCCCTGCAGCAGTTCTCAAAGGAGTGGTAGCGGGGCTGGGGCAGAGCAGGAAGAGGCAGGGCAGAGCAGAGGCTGGATCATTACACAGCTGTGCAGGGCACCAGGAAACGTGGTTTGCCGAATTCCCTGGTGCCCTATGCAGCCGCATACTTTGCGTATGGGTAAGAACTGCCCTGTCTCCAGAGCCAAGGAGAAGGGATAAACCCTTCCTAGAGAGTGCTCTTAGCTGTAATGGCAAACCCCAATGGAACTCAGGAGAGATGCTTGGATGAATCATGAGATCCTCTCCCACTACTGGCAGCTCCCCTTACAAATCAGGAGAGAGAGAGTCGGGGGACAAAAAGGAGAGATAGAGAGGGAAAAGATAGATGGAGAGTGGGGGGGGGGGGAGGGAAGGAAAACAGACATAGAATACAGGCCGAATCTAATCCCAGCTCCAAGCATCCTGGGTATTGCCTGTGGAAGAGGGGCTATAAAAATTAGACTGGAAATGCAGGGACCTCCTCTTTAAAGCAACTTGCTCACCTTTTTGAATGGGAGCAGGGGAGTTTTATAACCAGGTTAGGTTTTTTTTATTTATATGTTTCCAAATATTTAAGGTGGCTGACCCTGTGCTAGCTTGAATTTGTCTCATCTACAAAGACTGCTGGATTCCACTGGGGTAGCGATGAAGGATGGTTATTTTTTATAGATGTATTATGGTAGTGCCTAGCAGCACCAGTCATAGAGCAGGGCCTCTCTGTTCTAGGCACTGTACATTATTTGTTAGGCGTATTACAGTGATGCTTAGTAGCCACAGCCATGTGCGAGATGCTGTATAAACACGACAAAAAGATGGTCATTGCTGCATAAAGAGCATATGTGCACACAAGCTGCATGCTTGGCATCCAAAACCCTATCAATTTAATATTCTAGGTTGCCTGCCAATAAGATGTGTCATGTTTTAGAAGAGCCAGTCACCCTGTTTTCTTGAATATTCTGCAGAAACTTTTATCCAATTCTGCTCTTCCCATATGAGCCAAGTAATATGACCAGAGATCAGAGGCAGAAACTAAAGAAGTTTAAGAATAATTATTGTTTATTAATTAGTAGTAGCAGTACGGTATCACCTATGAGCCCCAGTAATGGACCAGGACAAACACGGGACAAAAAGACAGTCCTTACCCCAAAGGGCTCACAATTTTAAACAGGTGCAAAAATAAGCAAAATATCTCATGTTCCCCAACCATTCCAATCAAGACCCAACAGAACAGATCATTCTTCAAAGTTTTAAGAAATCCAGTGCCCTCAGGACATGAATGATGGAATGTTCCAGCCCCCCCCAAAATGGATGTTGGCTAAAGTTATAAGCATCTGAAAAATAGACATAATACATTTAATATACTCATCTGCTAGGACAATCACATTCACGTAGATAAGGGGTGTAATACTCAGCCTGTGGGAAGGGCCAGATTACACTAGCAATTATGGCTCAAGTTACACTGAGGCTCTCCCACCAATAGCAGCAAACACTTGCACAGAGACTGAGGGCACAATACGGTAATAATTAAACCTTTAGTTATTGAAGTCACATCTGTATAAGGCACCATTCTAGACAAAAGTGACCCCAAGCACTTTAAGTCCAGTGCTATTTCTGCCCTTTGCTGATCTGGCCATTTGTCTATATAGTAACCCAATTAGTACATAGCATTGCTATAATGACACACAAATTGGTTGCAAAATTGTGTACCTATATTATAGAAAAATCTGGCTGAGTGACATTAGGCTTAAGAGTTAACACCTTACTAAGACAAACAACAGCCATTCACAATCCCAGCGCCATGTTTCAATCTGTCAGACAACACAGGAAGAGAACTCTGAACACTTGGGATGTTTTATTCACAATCTTAAACTAGAAACTCAGTCTTGCCAATTACAACATGCATACAGAGCCCTACTGAAGTCAAATGGGGCTCCCTGCAGCAACAGCAGTCCATCTGTTTGATGTGAATCGCAGGATCAGGGCCTCACTTGCAGAATCTGAATCTCTCATGGTGTTAGATAAATCTCTCAAGTGAGTGAGGCACTGGACACTGAGTGTGTCAAGATAGAGTGAATACTGCAAGATGACTAAGGCTGGAGGAAAAAGCCCGTGGCTATCATACTGTAGTATTTGGGAAATTGCATACTATTCATGTAATTAAAGAGACTTATCATAATGCATAGGCTAAAAAGGAGTAAAGATTAAGGTTTTGCAGGCAACTTGACTATTAGGAAACAATGCACAATTCTTAGCTATGTAACTTTAATGCTTCTCTGTCAAGAGATTATTATTATTAAGGTTTTCCAATACTTCCCATTATAAGATCCTGTTTTCAGTTGCTTATAATTTTGCAGACTAACTCTTTGAGTTTAAGTTTTCCATGCCCGTTGTCTACCTCAGGCTGAATTGTTTTGGAAAGTTTCAACCAAAACAGTTTAGTTGTTTCTGAGCCTAGGGAAAATACATTGTTTTGCCACGTTAAAAAAATTCTTACGATCATCTCTAGTGACCAGATGCTTTGGAGCAGGAACTTGAAATTTGGCAGAGGGGGGCAATGAATAATCACTTCAATTATTAGGTGTAAGCAGAGAGCCTACAAGGAATGGAAGAAGGAACTGACTGCAAAGAAGACTACATCTTGGAGGTCAGAAAGTACAGACAATTGCAAAAGTCAAGCCGAGTTAAACCTTGTAAAGGAAATTAAAAACAAAATAGGAAGAAGTATTTTAGATGCAGTATATATAAATAAAAAAAGAGATCAAGAAAGAAAAAGTGGGGCTGCTATGGAGCTAGGACAGATATAGATTAAAGATAAACTAGGTATGACCCAAAAACCAAATGAATACTTTGCTTCAGTTTTCAATAGGGATGATAATGTAGAACATGGGGTCAGAGGCAGAACGGCTGATGGGAATGAGTGTCCAGATCCGAGATGAAAGCAAAACTCAGAGTTTAACGTGCTCATAATGGGGAATTGGGGTGGGGACCAGATAATGTCCATCTCAGAATACTGAGAGATCTGGCACATGAAAGTGCAAGTCAAGTAGCAGGGATTTTTAATTAATCTATGAAATTGGGGGTGGTGCTGTATCACTGGAGAATAGCAAAAGGCAGACCTATACTTAAGAAATGGAAAAAAGTGACCTTGGCAACTGTAGACCCATTAACCTGACCTCAGTTGTATGCAAGGCTTTAGAACAAATTTTGAAGGAAAAAAAATAAAGCTCTGGCAAATGAGAAAAATGCAAGATGGGTTTACCAAAGGCAGACCATGTCAGACTAACCTGATTTTTTTTTTTTTTTGACAGTTGATTTGTTTGACAAGGGAAATGCGGTAGATCTAATCTACCCTGATTTCAATAAAGCATTTGATATCATACCACATGGAAAAAATCAGTTAAACTAGAGAAGATGGAGATCAATACAAGAATTGCATGGTGAGTAAAGAACTGGCTAAAGTAGTGAAGACAACAAGTTGTGCTGAAAGAGGAACTATTGGGCTGGAGGGAAGTTACTAATGGCGTTCAAGGATGTGTCTTGGGACTGATCTTATTTCCATTAAGGAGCTTCGCATAAAAAAAAAGCTTGCTAATGAAATTTCCTGATGACAAAGTCGGGAGGCACTGGCAATACAAAGACATCTGGAATATTATACAGGAAGAACTGGGCAACCTTGATGACTAGAGCAATAAAAATAGGATGAAATTTTATAGTACAAAGGGCAAGGTCATGGACTTAGGACTAAGAACAAGAACTTCTGCTATGAGTTGGGGGTTCATCAGCTGGAAACGGCAGAGGAGGAGAATGATGTGGATGTACTAGTTGATCATGGGACAACTATAAGCCACCAGTGTGATCCAGCCACGAAAAAGGCAAAAGTGGTGCTATGATGCATCAGGTGAGGTATTTCTAGTAGAGACCAGGAACTAATAATGCCATTGGACAAGGCACTGGTAAGACCTCATCTGGAATACTTTGTACAATTCTGGTCAGCCACGTTCAGGAAAAATGAACGCAAACTGGGCAAGTCCAGAGAAGAGCTAAGAGCACGACCAGGGGAATGGAGGGCCCATCTTATGAGAGGAAACTAAAGGCCTTGTTTAGCCAGCAAAACAAAGGTCGAGAGGAGGGTCTCACTGCTCTCTCTAAATACATTGAGGGTTAAGTACGAGGGAGAAGAACAAAAGGACCATGTTGTTAGAGAACAAAGGGGATGAACTTGCTATGAGTAAACTGAGGCTGGTAATGGGAAGCGGGTTTCTAACTATCAGAGGAGGGAGGTTTTGGAACAACAAGCATGGAGGCAAGAAGTCTAAGTGGCTTTAAGATGAAGCTTGATAAGTTTATGGTATGTTGGGGTCCAGTGGACTGCACTTGAGGATCCAGAAGGTCTCCTTCATGTCTCATGTTCCTGTCTTGCCTTTTCCACTACCTCCCAGCTCTCCATCCCAGTCCTATTCACCTCACCTAACCAGTCCCAGTCTCCATTCTTCGCCCTAGTCCCAGTGTCTTTGCCCAAGCAGTTCTAGTCTCTCACTTTAGCTCCCTGTCCAAATCTCAGCTCCTTTCCCCAGCAGTTCCTTGCCTAGCCAATCCATCTCTTTTGCATCTCCTCCCTGGCCTTCATTTCTCTCCCTAACCTGTTTCTCCTCATCCAGTGGTTCCCAGTCCCAATATCAGTCTCCTCTCCACACCTCCTATGCCCACCCTGGCTCCTCTTTGCCCAGCCAGTCCCAGTTCTCATTGCAAATTCAAATGAGAGGGGATCCCAGGATCAAGCCTCAAGCAGATAGAGTGCTGTCACCCACTGAGAATTGGAAACAGCTGAACAAGAGCTTATACACGGAGGTGTGACATGACCATGGCACCAACCACCCCAGTCTCCACCTGTTGATACAGGGAAGATACTCTACATGTTTGGGGTGATATGGAAGCATGGTATATAGGGAAGAGCTATCACGGCCTATTAGAATGCAGCTGAGAGCAGTTTTGAGACAAACTTCTACAGATCCATATCTGATAGACTAATCACAAAGCTGGGACTACTGCATCTGAACCAGTCTATGGTTCACTGTGCTAGTGATTCTATCTTGTATTCTTGAGAGAAATGGACCTAAAAATGAAGAAAAAAGCAAGAGCTAATGGAGGGGAGGGAAGAGAATGAGCAAGAGGAGGGAGAGGTAAAGGGTTAAAATGTAGAAACCCTCCCCCCCTTCACTTCCCCTATAATGTTATTAAAATAGTCTCCATAATAGCAAAGCTCCCTTCATCCATGGCAGGGAGGCTAGGTTGCTCGAACTATTTTCAATCTCTGCGTCCATCTCCCTAAGCCATTTTTAAGCTCTAGGCCTCTCAAACTACTCTTTAGATGGGCCCCTCCAGCAGAAAGCAGACACAGGGTAGCCCTGGGTGGAGCACCCTGAATAACATCCCAAGAAGTGTGACATGCCACTAAACTGGAGACATTTTCAGGAATGTGGCAGGAGGTGAAATGAGTGAGCAGAAAAAACAAGGAGCTAAAAGATTAATTTAAAGTTGGTATCTAACTGGTCCTGGTTCCGTACTCCAGGCCCTCTCTCTTGTTCCTAGTCGCTGATAGAGACCTGTGGATTCTCGTTTGTAGGACTGTTTGCAGCACACACCACTGTGCAAACCCAGGATCTTGTACAGACTACTTTTCACGTAAAATATTGACGTTGCAGCCACAAAGGGTCACCGATCACTTAGGAACTCCCCATACACCTGAGAGCAAGTACCATGCCATGTCTGGGTTCAGAGGGCCAGGAATTTCCTCAGTGGCAGCCTGACAACCAACCTTCATTCCAGAATTCCTTGCTTGTGCTGCTCAGAGTCAGAGCCAAGCAGCAGCAGCCTAACAGAGACCTGCATAGCACTCCTATGGCTATAAGCCCATTCACAGGATCTGCACTGAGCCTCATACAGCAAAGAACCAGATCACGGTTCATCAAACATGTGCAGTCACCCACTGAATCATCCATTTGTTAGCACTCTCACAGGGCAGCATGCAGCACAATATTCCACAGCATTCTTCCATTCTCCACACCCTACTGTTTTAACTTTTCCTCCTTACAAGTGCCCCTCAACCACCCCCACAAAAAAAGTTCCAAGATGCAGCCACAATTTTTCTTGCCAAGGACTTCTGGATGGAATTTGCCAATGCCATGCATATTGTCCAAAGAGGCTGCTGTGAGCAGTGGGAGGGGGGGGGGGGGGGGGGGGTAGGGGAAAGGAATACCCCAACTATCCATCCCCAGTGCTCCTGCCACACCTAGGACTGCCAACTTTGCACGAACAAGTTAACAGAGCAAGAACCTTTTCAACTTCTTCCAGCCCAGATTCACATCCCTGCCTCATTCCTAGACCAGTAACTCAACATATGTCTACACTGTAAAACGAGACCTCTTGTAGCAAGTCTGAGAGCCCAGGTAAACTGACTTGAGCTTGCAGAGCTCACGCTAAGGGGCTAAACAGGGCACTATAGATGTTCAGGCTTGGGCTTGAGCCCCAGCTCTGAAACCCAGAAAGAGGGGATGGATCTCAGTCTGGGCTCCCATCTGAGCTCAACAACTGCACTGCTATTTTTAGCCCTGCGCATGAACCTCGTAAGCCTGGAGTCAGTTGACCCAGGCTCTAAAACTCACTGCCACAGGAGGTCTATTTTTGCAGCGCTGATGTATCCTCAGAGCGATCCATCTCACCTGGAGAGGAGAAAACTGCCCAGAAACCACAACTGTACCCTGCTCTCACCAGAGAGAAACATTTAATGGCCTGGCACCTTTGGCATGGATTGCCTATAATATGCAGGCTCCCGAGGAGGCACTCTGCACTAAAGCAGGGCAAGCCACTGGGAGAAGGCCTGACCTGTGCCTAGGCCTAACTTGGCACCTTTGCTGAAGGTTTGTCCTTTCAAGCATGCTGAGTGGCTCTACTGGAAGCCACAGGAGGCAGGACACATGTGATCAGATGGCATGGGACACCAAGCAAGAGGAGAGAATTTGCTCGGTCACTTCCCTCTTCTGTACTGCACAGTGGCCAGGAAGGGGAGAGATATTCCAGTCTATTGCCACACGATTCCTTTGCCAAGCCATGAATACCATAGCTCTGAACTGCTCTATGGAAAGCATAACACAACCTTCGGATTGCTGCAGGTGGGGGTTGTCATTCACTTCTGGCTGTTTGGACCTTTCACAGCAGTATTTGATACAGCTGACCATGACCTTCTGTTGACTTGTCTGCAGCACTGGCTGGAGCAGCATGGACTTGGTTTTGTGCTGATCTCTCCCATGAATTTCTGAAATTGCCTACGGCAGAGAATTTACAAGTCTGTGCTTTCAAATCTGTTCTGGGTCCTTTAACTTGCGCATTTGTATGGTAACCACTGGGATTTCCTTTTTCATAGATATGGGCTACATTACGCCCCACTAAAATGACTTATTACCACTTGACTCTACACACTCTAGTGCTAGCCAGTTGCCAGCATGGTGTTGAAGGGTAGCTACCAGAGAATTCTATTAAATTAAAATCACAACAGGCTGAAATGTTATTAACTGGACAAGAACGCTCATTAAATCTGGTTTCTTTAGCAAGCAGTTTTGATAACATGATTATACCACCAACCCATGTAAGAGGCCTGCATGTTACACATTAGCCACTGATAAATCTTCTCTTACTAAACTGTCTTTTAACTATCTTCATACTAAAGCAAGTGGAAGTTCATTGCACAGAGAATGGATATGGCAGAGATACTAAATAGTGGTTTATTATCCCTAAAGTTAACTATTACTGGACACAAAGTTACCTGGGTCCCAGAGACTAAAGATTTAATTACCAGGATTCAATGACCAAACATAGGCTGAATCCCAGTTTGTCACCAGGAAGAGGAAGAAGCTCAAGCACTCTGTCACTGGCTGGCTGGCTAACCCTGGGCAAATCACATCACTGCTCTGTGCCTTGGTTTCCCTTTCTGTAAAATGTAGGATTCCCAGCCTACACTGCTGTAAAAAGGACAGCATCTTATCATACTATGATATGTTTGAAACATATGACAGATATGAACAGGCTTTTAACTAGACTCAGGTTATCAACCCATATTATCCAAATGCTACCAATACAGTTTCACACTGATCAGAAAGGTATTATCAACTTATACTTTAACACGGGTACTAAATACCTTGTAGAGTCTCTCTCTCTCTCTCAGGCACTTATTGATAGTATCTGAGTGCCTCACAATATTTACTGTATTTATCCTCACCACCACTCACCTATGAGCCAAACCAGGTCTATTATCCCCATTTCACAGATAGGGAAATGAAGCAGAGAGTGTGAAGGTCACACAGGAAGTCTGACACAGCAGGCACTTGAACCCAGCTCTCTCAAGTTTTAAAGCAGCTCCCAAACCACTGCACCATCTTTCCTCACTAGAAAGAGCCATTTTCTTTATGTGACAGGCTGTGAAGGTATATCTGGTCAGCCTGTTAACTACATTTTTGTTCTGTGAGCACCATCTATGAAGATTTGGCTTTGCACATTCATTCTGGAGCAGAAGCCTGACACCTACTGCAGAGACTATGTCTGGGAAGTTGACACAGAGCAACTAAGGGTCATCAATATTGCCTAGCTCTCCCCTGCTAGAATGGTGGGGTTGCTATGGGCAGGCCACTGACTTGAACAACTCTCTGCCCAGAAGCCAGTACGGGGATTAGAGAATGGAAATTCCCCAGCAGAAGAGCAGGGGTAGAACAGGTGTCAGAGTCTGCTTTAAAAGAGACATGCTCTCTAAGCAACTATGCAGTTTCATTGCCAGAAACAGAAGACACAGCTAGAGAGAGTGCAGCCAGGTAGAACTTTGCCTCCTCTTTGGCTCAGGCCAAAACCAGGACTCTCAAAGAGGGGCAAGATCAGATTGAGAGTTCTACATTCAGAATTTTTTTTTCTTAGATTTGTAACTTCCCTGTGTTTTCTAAGAGTACAGCATGTGAATGGGAAACCCTTTAGCATAGCCTGTTTGGTGCTTTACTGCCACGGTGTCCCTGAAGGGCATAACTAGGAAACCAGAACTCTCTCAGCCAGGTAGACTCTGGGGGAACCTGTCTAAGTAACTGGGGCTTGGGAGAGCTGGTTCTGGGGTCCAGGCAGCTGCCCCAGAAGGGTGTCAGATCCAGGAGTGTGCAAGACAGAACCAGAGCTAAGATCAAAGACTAGTCACTGCCCAGACCTAAGGTGCTGAGCATGTGGGACCCCATCACAACAAACTGATAACCATTCAGAAAGAGGGACTGGACCAGGTTATGTCACAAATTTTATCCGTCAGGGCTAGATCCTGCCAGTTGCCAAGCACCCTCAGTTCTCACTGATGTGGGCGGACCTTCACACCTCCCCAGATCCGGCCCTCAGGTAATGGTATCATGGGAGGTGGTGATTAGAAGCCAATAACTGAAATTAAACAAAATCCAGGCCTGAAAATCTTTTCAGTATTAGAGTGCCTTGACTATGGAAGATACAGCAGTTGTATCTCTCCCAAAATGGAGTCTGTGGAAGCATTTAAACACAGATGTGACACTGCATTTGATTGTATTTATTAAAAGGCACTCAGAAGAGTTCTGTGGCACCTTAAGAAGAGTTCACTCCTACCCATTGCCTCTACAGAGTGTTGTCCTTTCCCGGTACTCTACTAGTTAGGATATCCAGTTCCTTCTGGCCAGCTACAAGATGCGCCTTTGTGAACCATTTCACCTCCTTTGGGCACTCTCTCTGCTCCACCAAGGTCCGTTGTACTTAGTGAGGAACCCAGATGTGAACACTGGACCCTGACTGCAGCTTTACTAGTGAAGAGGGAATGTCTCGCATGTGCATGTCCCAAGGCAGCACACAGGAGGCCTACCCAAAGGTTTTGTACCAGTATGCATCTGACAAGTGGGTATTCACCCACGAAAGCTCATGCTCCAATACGTCTGTTAGTCTATAAGGTGCCACAGAACTCTTTGCTGCTTTTACAGATCCAGACTAACACGGCTACCCCTCTGATATTTGGTTAGAAGTGTGATCCTTCTTTTCTTATAAACCAGTGGTGTTATACCAATACAAACCCTAGTGTGAATACTTACATTGGTTTAAAAGTGCCTTTTATACCACATAATTATCCTCCTCATATGGAAACAGTTATACCAATAAAACCTCTTAAGCTATACTGATCAGATTATCACTATTTGTATTACCATCATGCCTAGGAACGCTAGTTGTTGTCCAGGGTCCTATTGTGCTAGATGCTGTACAAACAAAAAACAGACAGTCCTTTTGCCTAGAATCTAACTTGTTAAAATGTACTGTACTATACCAGTCATGTGCACACAATGCCTTTAATTTGGGGCTTTTCCAAGAGATCACCACATACTCATCTGATTTCTCTACTCTCCATCTAGTTCCTGCTCTATGTTGCTCGTTAGAAAGCTGCATTACCCCAGATTTGTTTCTAATCATTCCTTGTCCCCAGCACATAATCTGGATTTAACAACATTCCATTTCACGCTGACGCTTAAACACTTCTTTAAACTTCCCAAGTCCTTGTGCCATTTCATGCTCCTCCATCCCCCAAATTTGGAATAGGCAGTTTGGGTTATTTTACCAGCTCCTCCAGATCCCTGGCCCAGAGAATCTCATCCCAACATGGCACAGCAGTACTCCTAGTTACTCTGAGCAGATCATGAGACAGCTGTGTCCTGCTGCGAGGCAGATGTCTTTCCAATAACCAGCAGATACTTTTGTGGAACTGGATCAAAGAAACATTTAGAAATATTATGCTCATTAAGTTTCCCATTGCTATTAAATGTGGAATTTTTCAAGCCAACGAGGTTAAGAGAAGGGTTTCACTCCAACCACAAACTCCAATCTCAGCCCAGCTGACTTCACAGAACCCTTTGCTCTAACCAGAGTGTGACACAGCCCACTAACACACTGGGTGAAGAGAAATGGTCCATGCTTGCATGTGTGCCACTGCACGACGGGTATACAATGCTTTCCTTCCATCCTATCCGCAGAGACCTAGGGCTTGGCTACATACAAATTTATCCTGGTTTAATTAAACAATGTAAACCAATGTGGTGTAAACACATGTGAATATGCTTATATCAGTCTAGACTGTCCATACCCACCTGACAGCCAGTTTAACTAAACTGTTTAAGAAAAACCACACACACACACACACACACATTCACATTACAGTTACCCAGGTTTAACTACTGTGTTTAGACCAGGTCCTGGTAACTTCTTTCCCAGTTCCCTTTAGACTCAGACTCATAGACTCATAGGTCAGAAGGGACCAATATGGTCATCTAGTCTGACCTCCTGCACAAGGCAGGCCACAGAACCCTACCCATTCACTTTTATAACAACCCCCAACCCATGACTGAGTTATTGAAGTCCTCAAAATTGTGGTTGCAAGCCTCCAGCTGCGCGATCCCCGCAGGGCCCATGTGCCCCCGCGCTGCCAGGGGAGGCGAACCTCCGGGCTCTTGCCATCGGCCTTGGGAATTCTTCCGCCCAAATATGGCAATCAGCTAACCGAGCTGTGGGACTCCACGCCACGGCAGCGATTTCTCTGCAGAACTCCGTTCTCCTCCCACTCCCTCGACGCACTGGCCGACTTATTGCTGATTCCAGATCCTTGACCAAATTACTATCCATCTAATCCCCTCTTCTTATCAGCTTAGTCTTTAGCCGTCCGTCTTTTTGCCCTACTATTCCTCGGGCTGTGTCCAGACTTCCTCCCCTATGGTTGAACTTTCCTCTATTTCAGTCTAAATTCTTCTCGTTTGTATCATTTGTCATCTGGTGCCTACATTGGATCACTTTTTCCTTCCTCGCTACGTTTCCATGATTATTTATGGGCAGCTACCCGGCCTTTCTTATTGCCCGGCATAAACAGCCCTTTTGAGTTTCTTTCATAAGGCGGTTGTCTTCCTGGTCGCCTAGCTGCCATCTCCACCTGTTCCAGTTGATTCATCTTTTATATGGGCACCGACGGCACACGTTTCAGGTGGCGTTGCCAGCGTTATCTCGGTCCTAACTCCTTCTCCTTGCTGGTACCTCGCCGATTGCATTCCTAACGCCTTTGCTTTTTAAGCATATACATTGGCGGCTCTAGTCTCCTGCTTCACCATATCAAGGTCTTCTCCTCGCCGTTCGCTTCCATGTGCTGTCCCACGTATATCTAAATTCTTTATCCCTAAGTGCTGACCTTGCTTTCATTTATTTTTCTTCTTTCCTCCGATTTTACGGTGGTCAGATCTTCCTGCTGTTCCAGGTCTTCTCTTTTGGTTGCACTACCCCCTTTGTGTATCCGCTTTTGCCCATTCCGCTCTTTGTGGCAAGGTAGGTAGAAAAGATTAATAAGGATCGGTTTTTGGGAATTTGAGGCTCGGGACCTGTTCCAGCTGCAGTTGACCCCCTCGGTCGCCGCTGGAGTTCCCGTTACCCAGATTCTTATCCACCTTCAACTTTCTCTTTCATCCCATCTTTTCCATTTACTCGTTCCCGTGCGGAACGTTGTCCCGCTTACTGAACTCGAGGTATTGATCTACCATTTCGTATCTAGTATCCTCCCTTTCACGAGGAGTAGGTTGTTGGCCGGATTTTCTTGAGTAATCATGTTGAATTCGGTCTCATTCATGCCTCATGTCCTTAACTACTTTCTCCCTTATTTTTTTTCAAGACTATCTCCAGACCGTCAAGCTAACGGTCTATTCATCCCGGATACTTTTATTCCTTTCTAATCAATTAGGAGCTACGTTAGCAATTCTCGTCGTTACGGTCAACCCCCGGTTATCGATTGCTTAAAATTCTCTGCTAACGGGCTCGCAATTTCAGCGCCAGTTCCTTTATTCTCGGATGGGATTTGTCCGGGCCTCCGGATTTCTTCCGATTAAGCTGTTCAGTTTGGCTCTCCTCAGATGCGTATTTCACCTTCATATCCACATTCCGTTTATCTCCTATATCCCTTAAATCCTCACCTAATCTTAATTAAAAAAACTGGAGCAGTACTTTTTAGATATTGGCCTGTCTAGGTTATCCTTACTCTCCGTTCCATCCTCCGTGTATAGCGTGCCCCTTCTTCTTCTTTGTTTCTTCTTCTTATATGTGGCTTTAGAGTCCTTTTCTATTGGTTTTGATTCCTTTGCAGCGGTCCAGTCTGATGCGCTTTTGCCTTCTCTCCTTTATCCTTACTGTCTGACCTCCTAGGTTAGCTTCAACTTGCTAATCCCGCCTTTTCTTCCACTCCCTATAAGCTTTCTGTCTTTCCTTAATCCTTCTCTAGTGCTTGCTCATCCGCTTGGCCTAACAATTCTCTGCCCATTGGTTTTTTCCTCCCTTTCTTGGCTGCACGGCTTCGCATCGTTTTCCGCGCTGCGAACTTAAAGTTAATTGCTCGCTTCTCGCATTTAATCCAAGTTCCTCGCGGTAATCACTTCCCTAACTACTTTCTTAACTCTTTAAAATTAGCCCTCGGAAGTCGGAACCCTAATCCGCTAGATCTACGTTTGTTATCCTTCCATCTGTTTGAACTGAATCGCTCTGATCATCGAACCAAGGTTGTCCCCTCCCCATTTTTCTCACGGTCTTCCCCACCTGTCAACCGAACCACTCTAATGGTCCCCGTGTTAGGCTACTTACTCTTGTGAAGATCCATCCGCTATCACATCCAGAAAAATCTGACCCCTATTATTCTTGCAAGCACTCGTCCTCCAGTCTATATCCGAGAAGTTGAAGTCTCCCATGATCACACATTTCCCCTTTGTGTTTACTTTAGAGCACCAGGCTGCCAGCCCAGCCTATTCCTTGTGGCTTTATCAAGGGATGTAATCAGGTTTGATTGGAATCATCTAGCCCTGCATCCTCCAAGCCATCAAACTGTCATCATTTACATGTTTAAAGCTTCCACATGATCATAGAAGCTTAGCTAATGCCGCCTTTGTTCCCATATGGCTCCTCTTGAAGGCTCAGCTCTCTGCTGTTCTCCATCCTTCTGGCAAGTCCCCTAGGTTAGTGATTTATTGCAAATTATTGCTAACAAGCCCACCATTTCTTCTTCTATGGCCTTCAAAACCTTTGCATGGAAATGGTCAGGGCCAGCCCACTGAAGTATGTTTATCCTATCTGATCTATGATGTGACCAGTCTCATCTGTCATGATCTGCAGTCACACCACCTAGTTACAATCCTGTAGGCTCCCAAACACAGCAGGGCTGGGCATGGCCATTACTGGGTTGGGAGACCCCCAAAGAACAAGGAACTAGCATGGGTGGCTCAGCAGGATGCAGGGGCCTGACCACTTGTACTCATTAGAGATCCTATGGCCCTTTTTGTTAATGAAGGAATGTTACCCATGGTATCCCCAGGCAAAAATTTTATGAGGATTTTGCCTCATAAAATTGCCCTTGCTTTTTCATTTGGATATGGCATTTCTCTTCACTTCCTGTCCTAAACACATGTGCAGTGCTGATGTGTACATTTAAGTCTTAGACTTTCACATTTCACTGGCAGTCAAAGACAACCTCAATACATAAAGTGGATGATTCTGCCACCCTTACTCATGCGAGCAATCTCATGGATTAGACCCTAAGTTTGTAAAGCACTTGGGGTAAGACATTGCGTAAATGTAAATAATCATTCAGGCTTATGCCAGTAATTTGCCAATTCAGTTCCCTGAAGTGATAGTCTTGTGGAATCCAAATTACTGTCATCCACTTTGGCCTTTAACACATTAGGTGTTTAACACAGTAAGAGCTGCCTTGGAAGTTACTAGAGATGATGCATGAGTAATGAGAGACATTTCAAGGATGTTTCTTTATCCCTCTCACCCCTCTCCCCCAAACAGCTAACAGAATTTCAAGCATGGAAGTCATTGGGGGCTCAACAAATCCACCACACCCTCCCAAAGCTGCACAGTTGCAGATGCCAGCTCTTATTCATGTGGTGCACTGTCTGCTCCAACAGATAAGGTTCTAATGCAACAAGTATTTGTCTTACCAGCATAACACCACCATGGACAATAAGCTTTAACAGACTGCTTTAACTGAAGCTAGAGGTTCAATAAATACTACAGCTTTTTAAACTGTGCACCAAGCTGCCTATTCACTGAGGTCGTTAATAATACAAATAACCTACCCTTGTTAGGCAGGAGAGTCCTGGTAGTCTACTTGGTCTTCACCATGAGTTCTGGCCACCAGGAGAAGATCTAGTTTTAACAAACCCAGGGGTAGGGGAGCGGAAGAGTCCCAAACACACACACTCCCCACTCCTGAGGTTTCCAGCTCAACCAAATGAAAACAAAACAAACCGTCTAGGAAACGGCAACACTGGACTGATGCTGCAAAGTGCTGATCACCTGCAACTCCCACTGAAGGCAACAGGAGTTGGGGCTCAATCCCAAAAGGTTTTGATAGATTCGAGGCCAGAAAAGACCAGTCTGACTTTCTGTACAACGCAGGCCAGGGAAACTTCCTCCAAATAATTCCTAGAGCAGGTCCTTTAGAAAACCACCCAATCCTGATTTTAAAATTGCCAATGAAGGAGAATCCACCATGACTGTTGGTAAATTGTTCCAGTAGTTAATTACTCTCACTGTTGAAAATTTATGCCTTATTTCCAGTCTGAATTAGTCCAGCTTCAACTTGTTAAGCTAGAAACATCGGGATGCAGTGTGTTTTCTTCCCTAGCCCTAGGTTTGTTAAAATTAGATCTGCTCCTATTGGACAGACTTCATGGTGAAAAATCAAGGAGACTATACCAGGACTCTCTTGCCATTGGATCACGTTATACTTTTCTCTGCTAGACCAAGGAGCCCATTATTAAATATTTGTTCTCCATGCAGATACTTTTAGACTGCAATCAAGTCACCCCTTCACCTTAAGCTAAACAGATAGAATCCCTTGAGTCTCCCATTATAAGGCATATTTTCTAATTCTTGAACCATTTTCATGGTTCTTCTCTGAATCCTCTCCAAGATTGACACCAATAAGTTGAATTGTGGACCCCAGAATTGGATACAGAGGTAAAATAACCTCTATACTCCTACTTGAGAGAGTCCCCTGTTTGTGCATCCCAAAATTGCATTAGCTCTTTTGGCCACAGCATCATATTTGTAGCTTACATTTAGCTGATTATCCACCACAACCCCCAAATCTTTTTCAGAGCCCCTGCTTCCCAGGATAGAGTCCCCCATACTGTAAGTATGGCCTATAGTCTTTGTTCCTAGATGCAGACATTTACATTTAGCTATATTAAAATACACACTGTTTGCTTTCACCCAGTTTACAAAGTGATCTAGATCACTTTGAATCGTGACCTGTTCCCTACTTCTCCCCCAATTTTTGCCATCTGCAAACTTTACCAGTGATGATTTCATGTTTTCTTCCAGTTAACTGACGATGAAAAAAAAAAAAAAGTTAAATGATGCAGAGCCAATAACCGATCCCTGCTGGACACCACTAGAAATATCAATGATTATTCCCCATTTACAATTACATTTTGAGACCTATCAGGTGCTGAGAGCCTTCAGGTTTAATGTTATTTGTTCCAAGTGAGTGGCAGTTCTTGGGTTGCTTAGACACAGGGTCAAGAGGCCCCTAATCTGACACCTTGCACTTCCCCTCTCCTCCAGCACCAGGTTTGCAATAAATAATAATAATAATAATAATATATTCCTTGTATGTCACACATACCCTTCCCCAAATACATGGTTCATGCTTTTCTGAAATAAAAGCCAGTGCCAGCAGTTATAAGTAAGGCTAAGATTATGTCATGGAGGTCACGGATTCCATGAATTCCAGAGACCTCCATGATATTTTCCACTTCAGCCTCAGGGTGGTGGAGCTAGAGTTGTCAGCTGGTGGGGACCCCAGAGCTCCCAGCTGCTGCAGGTGGCAGGGAGAACCCTAGAGCTCTCAGCCACCACAGGCAGGATCTTCCTCCCCTCCTCCAGCAGGGCTCAGGCTCTCATCTCTCCATCAGACCCATTTTGTAACAATTATTTTTAGTAAAAGTCACAGACAGGTCACGGGCTTCTGTGAATTTTTGTTTCTTGCCTTGACCTGTGCTGACTTTTACTAAAAATAGCTGACAAAAATCTTAACCTTATTTACGAGCAACCCTACAACAAAGGGAAGTGTACATGTTTTACTCTTCCCTCACTCCTTCCAAAGGAGTCAGAGCATTTTACGGACACCTACCAAGCCCCACAACCCATCAAGGATATAGGGAAGGATTGCACTGTCTAAGCCAATCAGAAGGTAGAGATGCTGAACAATGATTGACCCACACCTGTACAGTTTTCCAGCAAATTTTTATACCAGATTATGCAAATCCCTTCCCTCCAATGGGCTATTGCTCTCACAACTCCCTGTCCCCAGCCAGTACCCAGCCACCACCTGATCAGCATCCTATACTGCAAAAAAAGAAAATCATCAAAAAAGAGCTCTCCAAACTAGAGACTTTCATAAATAACCAACCTTCCACACAAACGGACTTTACTAAAATAAGATAGGAGATCTACATTACACACTTCTCCTCTCTACAAAGGAGACAGGAACATAAGCCGTCTAAAATCCTACCTGCCACATGGGGCCACAACAGCGGAACCCCTCACTCACCCAGCAATATTGTCAATTTATCCAGCTACACACTCAACTCAGTAGAAGAGTCTGCCCTATCTCAGGGACTGTCTTTTTGCCCCACAACCCCCACAAACATGATACAGTTCTGTGGTGATCTGGTGATCTCCAACTCAAAGAATACTTTCAAGATAACACTGAACAGTGCACTGATACAGAGATACCCCTACACCAACAGCACAAGAAGAACGCCACATGGACTCCTGAGGGTCGAAATGACAGTCTTGACCTATACATAGAATGCTTCTGCCGATGTGCACAGGCAGAAATACTGGAAAAACAATGTCACTTGCCTCATAACCTAAATTGTGCAGAACGCAATGCCATTCGCAGGAAGGAGACTCTGGAAAAAGAATTCCAGCACTATTTCAACAGCTTCCACCCCACCATCAACCTCACCCAGGACCAATCTACACAGGAGGTCCACTTCCTAGATACCACGGCACAAGTAAGTGACAGTCACGTTAATACCATCCTATACCAAAAACCCACTGGCCACTATGCCTACCTTCATGCTTCCAGCTTCCATCCCAGACACACCACACGATCCATCGTCTTCAGCCAAGCGCTGAGGTATAACCGCATTTGCTCCAACCCCTCAGACAGAAACCAACACCTACAAGATCTTCACCAAGCATTCTCAAAACTACAATACCCGCACGAGGAAATAAGGAAACAGATCAACAGAGCCAGATGTGTACCCAGAAACCTCCTGCTGCAAGACAAGCCCGAGAAAGAAACCAACAGAACTCCACCGGCCATCACCTACAGTCCTCAGCTGAAACCTCTCCAACGCATCATCAGTGATCTACAACCCATCCTGGACAATGATCTGTTGCTTTCAGAGGCCTTGGGAGGCAGGCCAGTCCTCGCCCATAGACAACCTGCCAACCTTAGAGATATTCTCACCAGCAACCACACCATAGTAACTCAGGAACCAATCCATGCAACAAACCTTGATGCCAACTCTGCCCACATATCTACACCAGCGACATCAGCCACATCATCACCGGTTCATTCACCTGCACGTCCACCAATGTAATATAGATCATGTGCCAGCAATGCCCCTCTGCTACGTACATCACCAAACTGGACAATCCCTACGTAAAAGGATAAATGGACACAAGTCAGATATTAGGAATGGCAATATACAAAAACCTGTAGGAGAACATTTTAACCTCCCTGGACACACAATAGCAGGTTTAAAGGTAGCCATCCTGTAGCAAAAAAAACTTCAGGACCAGACTCCAAAGAGAAACTGCTGAACTTCCGTTCATTTGCAAATTTGACACCATCAGTTCAAGATTAAACAAAGACTGTGAATGGCTAGCCATCTACAAAAGCAGTTTCTCCTCCCTTGGCGTTCACACCTCAACTGCTAGAAGGCGGCCTAATCCTCTCTGATTAAACTAACCTCGTTACCTCTAGACTGATTCTTGGAGAGAATGAATTTAGGCATGAGTTTTCCAGGCCTCCCCTCAGACAGCACAGAGATTGCATTCATAAAATTATACAAAGCAATACAAGTCCATGCTCAACTAACACAGTCTTGCGAGCTCACACACCTATCTCACCTGGAGAGGCCACTGTTACTGGAGATAATATATCACAGCCTCCTTCCCCCAAAACTATTTCCCAGCCAGGATTCCTGGGTGCAGTGGGTGGAGAATGAAGCTTAGATAACACACATCTGAGCCAGATTAGCTATGCACCTGTTCCCAGGTAGAGAACTTCTCTCCATAGCTCTTAGTATAGAAACATGCAATAGCAGGAGGGCATCACACAGAGCCCAAAAAGATAACTGGCAAGCCAAAGGTTTCTGGGAGGTACAGCTTTTCAGAGCAACAAGGAGACTGTAACCAATGGAATATTTTGTGCCTATGAACGCCACTTAGCAAAGAAAAGAAATCACTCCAAGTTCTCCAGGGTTCCTATTTCCATCTGCTGGCAGAGGAGTCTATCCCCACAGCTCTGGACTGGTACAAAGAGAACAAGTGGGAGGTAGTGCAATCCACAGATGTGCAAAGGGCGTAGTTAGGTCTCCCAGTGCAGGATTCATGTGTCATTATATAATGCCTGCATCTGTAACTTTCACTCCATGCATCTGAAGAAGTTTACCCATGAAAGCTTATGCCCAAATAAATCTGTTGTTAGTCTTTAAGATGCCACTGGACTCCTTGTTGTTTCAATGCAGAACTGTTCGTATGTGTTTTATAGATAGAAACACTGCACTTTAAGATATCCAGAGGATTACTGTGCTATGCTCTAAACAAACAGTAACATTTTTTACATGGTTCACATACTCAAGTCACTAAATTACCAAGTGCCACTGGCGTTTCAGCATCTGACTGGCACCATTTAATGGGTCTGACAAGTCTAAATGAATTGAGCAGTTAGTTTTGACTGTGGCAAGCAGAACTCCCAAGAGCTATCACTTCATGACTGCCACTGAATTTTACATCCCTGTCTGTGGTGCTGAAATTGATCATTACAATGTTGCTAAATTACCAATTAACGCATTACATTTGGATTCTCTTCTGGTTGCCCCAACAAATGTATAAGCTTAAACAAACTAGAACAGGAACTGTTCAGCATGGCTGTATCATCATCATCACACTCCCTCCAGCTTCAAAACTCTCAACATCACAAGGGGAAAGATCTTGGAGCTATTCACCTAGGAAGGAAGCCCAGTGCTGCACTCATATCCACAGCCTAGCTGCGGATAGGAGATCTCCATGTGGAACACCACTAATTCCTGGACCTTTGAGAAAGTGAATCCAGGAAAGATGGGGGAGGAGGGGAAACAGCTGTTAAAGGCCCAATGCACAGGAGGTTTCATCAACTGAGTGCTACAAGGAGCTGCATGCCAAGACAGAGGTTGCATGGCTGGCCACTGCAGGCGGGTTGATCACCAGGGAGAGTCCACTGCCAAGAAGGCTCAAAAGACATCTGCTAGCCAGAGGCCAAAACAAAAGATGAGGGGGTCCCTCCCCACAGCCCCAGCCTGGAGCAAGTGAGATGACCAGATATACACCCCCTCCCACTACCATTAGATGCTGGGAAAGGCTACAGGTGTAGGGAAGGAAAATGATGCTGTTCATGGGACTTTGCTTTTTTTAGGTGCCTCTGGTGTGTAGATACCTAATAAATTTGAATGCCTCCCCCATCACTTCCAGCAACCAGAGGATGGGATGTCTTGACTTCACCCACAGCTTCCTGACAGACTCCTCCCTCATTTCCTGCAAACATTTCCAGTGTCTGCCTCTCTCACTGCTCAGAGCAGCAGCAAAGGAAAACTAGCAGGGATTCTAATCAGTTTCACTGCAGCCTGCAGGGTCCTGAATAGCAGCAGCTGCATTAAGCAGTGTGTCCTTAACTCACTCTGCAAATGAGCAGAAGTGGGGTGCTGAAACAGTCTGCAGACTCAGGAAGACTTGCTGCTCTGCTGTCCCATTTAGAAGGTTTCCAGCACCACCACAAATACCAGGTATATTTTAAAATGAAAATTAAACTCTGTAGCAATCTAGGCTTTTGACCTCCCTTCTGTTCACCAGGAAAGAGGCTTTGACTTGCCATTAGCCAATGGTATTTGAGTGTCACCTGTCGATTTAGGGTGTGGAACTTACCTGCCACGTTGTGTGCTTCCAAAGCAACATCTGGCTCCTGGCGGGCTAGAGGCAAGAAAAAAGTAGGATCCTTCTTACAGCTGCACATATCATCAGCACCTGAATTCCCTCTCTTATCTCTGTTCATGGCTGCCACGTTGTCGGAAACATAGAAGGCAGTCTCCTTGAGATCAGTCCTCCCTTCCACTGATGTCCCTGATAAAGCTGCACTCTCCAGAGGCATTTTTGCATCTTTAACAAAAGCAGCTATTCTCTGTTCACCTTGGGGGCACTCAAGGGCAGAAAAATCTTCTTTGTTTGGCTCCAGTGTCATTAACACAGTTTTGCCTCCATCACACCAATGCGCGCTTTGCTGCTCTGATGAAGGAGAGACAGCTTTCTCCATTCCTCGCAGATTCTGTTGTGTCACTTAGGAAAAAACAAACATCAGGACTTCATAGGATTCACAGGCAGCTGTAGCCAGAAAATCTAAAAAGGGAAAAGAAAGTGATGAGGATTTCTCAATTGCAGAAAGTGATGAACCTTCCTAGGTCACACTTGCTCTCTTTAGTCCCGATGGCATGACCTGGAGTAACAACAGATAGTAACAAAAGAATCTTATTGTGCCTTTCAGCCCAACACCTTTACAGTGTCACTACATGACTGGCTTCAAGTGGGGCAAAGCAGCAGCTGTTTCAGCTGTAAAGTGAAAATATCAATACCCAGTTGGTTAAACTCCAGTATGGGATGTAACCAGGACACCGGGATCCATGCCCTTAGTGCTATGGGATTTCAGGATGCAATTGGTCAGGACCTTCATTTTACATTGCCATATGTAAACATGGCACCTCTGGCAGCACAGTGCTCTCTATAGCCATGCTGGAGCGTTGAAGCTTTTACGCCAAGAGCTTGTTGAGCCTAGGAGCATTTCACGGTGAGGCAGGAGGGCTGGGGGAATGAGAAAGAACAATATAGTGCCCAAGGCACCACATGACACTCTAGGAGACTGACCTGCTTAGCAAGATTCTGCATCAGTCCCTGGCCACAGGGTTAGCATGGAACAAGGAAGAAAGGCTAAAGAGGTTATACAGGTGAGAAGGGCAGTTCAGAGCCAGAGAGTGGAAGAAGCTGCCAAATGGCCAATACAAAGACTGGGAAACTGTTGAATATCTGCTTTGGGAGCAGTGTATCTTGCTGATACCTTCGTCCCCTCCTTGCTGGAGGAGTCAATGGGGAAAGATACAAGATGTCTGAAGTTACCCACTGGCGATATAGACCTTAATGACATGCCAGCATATGTATGTATACATAAACATTGGTCTTGAGTCTGTGTGTATCATGAGCTGTTCTGCAGAAGGGCAGGATTATTCCACTGGTCCCTACCATGCACCATCTCTCCTCATTCACAGGCTAACACTGCACATTTCCATCACACATTGTAGCATGGTGCAAATGAAGAGCAACAGAGCTCCCTGTTACCTCTGAGCATTTGCTGTCTCCAAGTTTCATGTTTAGTGTTGACCTAACACGAACTCTCCTAAAAAGGAGAAACACACAACTTCCAATATCCCATATAATTACACGTATCCACTCTCTGTGACAGGTTCAGGTATTTTCATGGCCTACACACTCTCCCTTTATATCACCAGAGGCTACTACTAGCTGCAGTTAAATTTTTTAAAATGGCATTTCATGCTGGTGAAAGGTACCATGTTAACAGACTATTTCTCCCCAAGTAGGTACAGCAGCAGAAGTGCCAACGTATCTCCCACTGCCCACCCCCAGGGATAAGAAGTTTGCTACATGGCAACTTGTTGAGGCCACCAACAAAGAGGCCAATCACGCTGTAGTTCTGAAAAATGGACACCTACCTAAGCAGGATCTGAACTGAAACTAGCCACTCACTTCATGTAACCCAAAGAGAAACAGATTTCAGTTACCACTGTCCTGGGATGCACCTGAACCAACAAAATAGAGGCTAAAGACTTGGCACAACCCCTTACCATCTCCCCAGGGATTTATACTGCTACTCATACTGAGTGTGCCTCACAAGTCACAGACACCCTACACACACACACACACAAGTTTGGGTCTCTTCCCACCTCCACCCCTCTGCCTGTTGAGGGGTTTGGGGAGAGGGGGGAGAAAGAAGAGAAATGCTCAGCTAGTTATTCTTCCTGGGAGGTGGGCTTTATTATAGGGAAGCAATTGGAGACAAGATTTTGCCCCGAAGGCAATGAAATTTAGGACTGTTCTAGTCTCTCATGGAAGTAAAGTTCCCCAGCTATGGGCCAGCAACTGAGAATGCTCATGTCCCCCGGTTCCCATGAGCAACTCATCCTATTGACAGTTCTACTGTTCCTGAGGGCCACAGCTTCATGGTAGGTCCTGACTGCAGAGACAGTTCCAGCCCACTGAGGGCTTTGGGACTTTGAACTTGTTCTAGTATTAAGTAGACAGTCCGTGTAGTGTCTGGGGTACAGGACGATTGGCTCCTGTCAATGTGTGTTACTTAGCAGAATAGGCATTACGTGTCGACCCAGCAGGAGCTTCAAGATCTTTCCTTAAATTCATAGCAACCATGCATTGCATTAGCCATGCCTAGAGTTTGCTGCCGCTAGGTTTGCATCTGTCCCAGTGAGACTCACCATCCTAATTAGCCGCAGGTGTAAGAAAGCAACTGTAGCATCACTTGCTACTGGGGCATGGACCTAATAAAGCAGTGGTTCTCAATTTTTTTTTTTTTTTTTTTTTTTTTTTTTTTTTACTGGTGACCCTTTTCACATAGCAAGCCTCCAACTGCGACCCCCCCCTTAAATATATAAAAGTGTTTTTAAGTTATAACACCATTATAAATGCTGGAGGCAAAGTGGGGTTGGAGTGGGGGGGTCACGAGCTGTCAACCTCATGTGATAACATCACAACCCCCTGAGGGGTCCCAACCCCAGTTTGAGAACCCCTGCAATAAAGTATCAGAGGGGTAGCCATGTTAGTCTGGATCTGTAACAGCAGCAAAGGTGTTGTTGCACCTATAGACTAACAGACGTTTTGAGCTTGAGCTTTCATGGGTGAATACCCACTTCATCAGATGCTGTAGTGGAAATTTCCAAGGCAGATATATATATTGCTAGCAAGTAAGCTAGAGATAATGAGGTTAGTTCAATCAGGGAGGATGAGGCCCTTTCTAGCAACTGAGGTGTGAAACCAAGAGAGGAGAAACTGGTTCTGTAGTTGGCAGCCATTCACAGTCTTTGTTCATCCTGAGCTGATGGCGTCAAATTTTCAGATGAATTGAAGCTCAGCAGTTTCTCTTTGAAGTCTGTCCTGAAGTTTTTTTGCTGCAGGATGGCCCCTTAAGGTCTGCTATAGTGTGACCAGGGAGGTTGAAGTGCTCTCCTACCGCTATGCCTACTTTCATGCCTCCAGCTTCCATCCCAGGCACATCACATGATCCATTGTCTACAGCCAAGCACTGAGGTACAACCGCATCTGCTCTACCCCTCAGACAGAAAAACACACCTACAAAATCTTCACCAAGCATTCTCAAAACTACAATACCCGCACGAGGAAATTAGGAAACAGATCAACAGAGCCAGATGTGTACCCAGAAGCCTCCTACTGCAGACAAACCCAAGAAAGGAAACAGGACTCCACTGGCCAACACATACAGCCTCCAGCTAAAACCCCTCCAATGCATCTCAGGGATCTTACAACCCATCCTGGACAATGATCCCACACTTTCACAGGCCTTGGGTGGCAGGCCAGTCTCGTCCACAGACAACCTGCAACCTGAAACTTCTCACCCAGCAACTGCACACTGCACCATCGTAACTCTAGCTTAGGACCATCCATGCAACAAACTCGATGCCAACTCTGCCACATATCTACACCAGTGACACCATCACAGGACCTAACCAGATCAGCCACATCATCCGGTTCTTTCACCTGCACGTCCACCAATGTAATATACGTCATCATATGCCAGAATGCCCCTGCTATGTACATCGGCCAACTGGATAGTCTCTACGGGGATAAATGGACACAAATCAGTATATCAGGAATGGCAATATACAAAAACCTGTAGGAAAGCACTTCAACTCTGGCCACACTATAGCAGATCTTAAGGTGGCCATCCTGCAAAAAAACTTCAGGACCAGACTTCAAAGAGAAACTGCTGAGCTTCAGTTCATCTGCAAATTTGACACCATCAGCTCAGGATTGAACAAAGACTGTGAATGGTTTGCCAACTACAGAACCAGTTTCTCCTCTTGGTTTTCACACCTCAGTTGCTAACAGGGCCTCATCTCCCTGATTGAATCAACCTCGTTATCTCTAGCGTTGCTTGCTAGCATTTATATACTGGCCACCTGAGAAATTGCCTACATGCATCTGACAAAGTGGGTATTCACCCATGAAAGCTCAAGCTCCAAAACGTCTGTTAGTCTATAAGGTGCCACAGGATTCTCCCCTGCAGTAAAGGGTCCCTGGGTGGTTTACTACCTTGATGATCAGAGTGCAGACACAGGAAACAATATGATGAGGACTACTTCAACATGGAAGTCAAGATGATTATTGATCCCAATCCATCCAGTCTCCCTGGGGATGAAGTTACTGTATAATCAACTTCAATCACTAGTGAAGTGAACAAAACATTTTTCATAGTGGGTCTGAACAGAGCTTGAGCTATACTCAGGGAAAAGCAGTGAACCATATCTCCCAGAATCAGAACCACAATCTCTCATGGTGTGCTGGAAGGCAAAGTTATTATTCCACGTAGGAGGAGGTAAATCACACACATGAGCTGGAGAGGAGATAAGGCTGCCCTACATAACCCCAATATGGCCACGCTTCAAATAAGCATGAACGGCTCCAGACTCCATGATCCAGAAAGAACGCTAAAGAAAGCACAAGGGATAGCGAGCAAATGTACCAGAGAGCTAGAGAATAAAGGTGCATGAATAGAGGAAGCAAGGGAGCTAGATTTATGTAGTTAAGGAAAGACAAGGCCAGAGGAGAGAGACATGAGTCTATAAAATACCTTCAAGGTAACAATATAAATGAAGGGAGGGAATTATTTGCTGTCTCCTAAGAGGCTATTACCATACAAGGAGCAATAGCCTGGAGCCATTTACATAAAAAGTTCTTAACCATGAGAGCAAAGGAGCCCTAGAAGAGATGATAGGAGATGAAGTCTCCACCACTGCTGAGAGCCAGGAATAAACAGAGACCAAGTATCTCTGGAAATGATGTAGAGAAGAGTCCTGTGAGCGCTGCACATGGGGAAGTGAGGAAATCAAACTGAATACCCCATGTGATGAGCTTGACTCTATGATTCTCTGCCCCCCCACCCCCACCCCACACACACACACTTGTGCTAGCTACTCTACAGGGGCTACAGAAAGGGAGGAGAAAAAACCCAAAACAACCACAGGCTAGCAGGTCAGTAACACAAAGAATTTGACCTTCACGCTTGTGTCTTTTAGAGCTTTCTGGAGAGGACTAGCACTGAGGAACACTCGGCTCTGCCCCCCAGTGTTGGGGAGGAGGGGACACAGCCACCGTAAAACAAACAGAGATGCCTTATGCTTATTTAAGTCTCAACTCTTTGGCTCCCTGCAGCCTTGGCTCTCACACACATTGCCCACAGAACCATTAACCCACTCCCTCTGCCTAGTCCAATTTCACCCTCAGCAAGACACACACACAAAAATTGCTTGAAATGCTCTTTTTCTAGCCAGCAGGGGTAGGACCTACCAGCTGGCTTTGACTGCTAATAGCTTCCTTTAGCAACACGCACCATTCCACCTGGAGCCAAGACACCTGGAGAGAGCTGACTGACTCCATCAGGAGCCCATGCATGGCATGCCAGTGCAGCACTAAGTCCAAAACACTGATAGTGAGGATCTGCTGAAATCTTTTCCCTAGGTTTTTTAGGATTCCTGTGGGCTCTTGCCAGTCAAGCCTATAGCTGCACATTTTCAGTGCTTCAGACTCTGTACAAGTCCCTCAGAAACATAAATAATCACTACACAAAAACCCCACATTGACCTCCCATTGAGATTCACACCATGTACCCAATACTTTAAAGACTGATACATGGCTTTCCTCAAGGGACCTTTTGTGCTCATTAGAGCCGTGAAGGGTCTCCTCACTCAGCCATTAGGGCAGGGGTGGGCAAACTATGGCCCAGGAGCTGCATCCAGCCCTCCAAATGTTTTAATCCAGCCCTTGAGCTCCTGCTGCGGAGCAGGGTCCAGAGCTTGCCCCACTCCGCACAGCTCCTGGAAGCAGCAGCATGTTTACACTTAGGAGCCGGAGGGATGAGGCAGCCAGAGGGCTCTGCACACTACCCCACCCCAAGCACCGCCCCCACAGCTCCCATTGGCTGGGAACTGCAGCCAGTGGGAGCTGCAGGGCCAGTGCCTGCAGACAGGACAGCATGCAAAGCCACCTGGCTGTGCTTCTGCCTAGGAGCCGTAAGAGGAACATGCTGCTGCTTATGGGAGCTGCCTGAGGGAAGTGCTGCCCAGAGCCTGCACTCCGACCCGATCCCATGCCCCAACCTCCTGCCCCAGCCTTGATCCCCCTCCCACCCTCCAAACCCCTCAGTCCCAGCCCAGAGCACCCCCTGCACCCCCATCCCCACCCCAGAGCCTGCACCCCCAGCTGGAGGCCTCAGCCCCTGCCCCAGCCCGGAGACCCCTGCTGCACCCTGAACTCCTCATTTCTGGCTCATCCCAGAGCCCATACCCCCAGCTGGAGTCCTCACCCCCTCCTGCACCCCAACCCACAATTTCATGAGCATTCATGGCCTGCCATACAATTTCCATATCCAGATGTGGCCCTCGGGCCAAAAAGTTTGCCCACCCCTGCCTTAGGGTCTCATACTGCAGTGCCCATACTCTCCCCCAGAAGGGCTGGACAAGAACACCAAGGATTCTCTCTAATGGTGCGAAGATGTCTCTGCTGTGTAGCACAAGATACCCTGCTCCCTCTGCCAAGGAACCAAGTGTTCTCCCTCTCTTGGGCTGGCACACTCAAGAGAGAGAAAACAGCCTTCAAATATTGTGTTGCCACATGAAGGCCAGAGTGCTAATTTCTTTGCTACCAGCACAGCACTTGTCACCTATTTTTAAAAGGCGTAGTAGAGAAAGAAGGGTGACTCATGCTTCTCAAGGGCCTTCTGCCCAAGGATCCCAGAGCACTTCAGACATTGGTTCCCTCAGTTTCATAAATAAGGAAACTGGAATTAAGACAAAATTCTTTGCTTAAATAAATACAGAATATCCACTAGTTTGGGGCATCTGACATGAGCCACTTAATACAGAACACCTGCCACTGACATCGATTTCATCTGGAAAGGAGGATGCTCAATGCCTCTGAAAAGAGTAGCAAAAGAAAACCCCTATCTAGAGAGCTAACTGACCCATTGTGCCCACTCATGCCCCACATTAGGAAGCAATCCAGGCCTGCTGGCAGACACTTGCTTCGCTTCATGTAGTGTACCTGGTACCATAGACCCTAAACAAGGAGGTAAGATTTTCAGTTCTAATTTCTAGCACTCGTTTCAAACACGTCTCTTCAGAACGCTAGAGAGACAACATGGGTGAGGTAATATCTTTTATTGGACCGATTTCTATTTATGCAAGAAATCCAGAACAACTATCAAAGAAAGAAGCTGGTCCAATAAAAGGTATTGCCTCACCCACCTTGTCTCTCTTAATGTCAAGGGACCAACATGGCTACAACAACACTGCATATATTCAGAACTCTGACCACAGAGGAGGTTTTCTAGGTTGGAGAAGGTTGTAAGAAGCATGTGAAAGTTTCATTACCCAGACTCCAGGTAACCCTAAAAATATTCTCCATAATGACATAACCCTAGAAGAGCACAATAAAACAAGCATTTCTAATCTTAAAAGCACTTTAAAACAACTAACTGCAATAGCATTGACTAAAAGGAGCAAGCATCAACTAAATATGTTGTCATGATGCGCACACACCCCATCAGAAAACAATGTGTGCTGGGGCAATTTTAATTTCAATTTACAACTAGAGTCTGTGGGAGTTCTCATGGGTTTCCCTCCTTCTTGGAAAGGGCTAGTTTGTTTCTGTGTGAGGAGTCACACATAACCCTTTGTCAGTGCCACACGTCACAGAGGGAAAGTGGCTGGGAGTGGGATCAGCAGGAAAGACACTGAGCAGCAGGAGAGGGCAAGTTTAAGAACCCAAGCAGTGGTATTTGGAGCATGGGAGAAAAGCAGGAGATGGGGCTCCAGATACCAAATTAATCTTGTCCAACTGCATTTCCAGACCTGTCCAGCTCCAGAGACTGAGGGGAGAAGCAGAGACTAGGGTCTCTGGAGCTGCTACCAAGACGTTGTGAGATCATGAATGGGCTTGTGGGAGATACATCCCCAGAACACTCTTGTTAAAGGATGACTAGGCTACAGAAAGCCTGTGAATTCCTGAGCTCACACAAATAGCATGCTGAGAAAGTGAAAAAACCCAGAACAAGGAAGTGGTTATACAAACAATGAATAGGCCAGCAAATCTAGGGAATTCACTCAGGACACCAGCTTTGTAGACAACCAAAGATTAAGCGGTAGCTTGAGCATAGTCTATAGAAACCCCTGGGGTAAATTTCTGCTAGCAGAGGGCTCTTTAATTTATCAGACAAAAGACAGAAAAGCTGAAGTTATACTGAAAATAAGACACTTAAAAAAAAAAAAACACAATGGAGGGCAATTAACCCTTGGCATAACTGATCTAGGACCTGCGATGCACTACCCATTGCTTGAAGTCTTTAAATCAAGACTAGATGTCTTTCTAAAACATACACTCTAAGTCAACAAGAAATTATGGGCTTGATGCAGAAATTATTAGGTGGGGTTCTCTGGTCTGTGTTATGCAAGAAGTCAGACCGGATGGTCACAGTGGTTCCTTCTGGCCTTAAAAATCTATTAATCAATTTCTGCTGCCCTGCTCTTTCTGGAGCTCAGGCCAACATAAGAATTTCTCTTTATTGGTACCCTCCTGCTTCTTTGTCTCTGAATCTTTATCTGAGCTCACCAAGAACTCAGCTCTAGGTTATGCAGCAAGATCACAGGCAGTGAACACTTTCCGCTGAACCTGCATACAATACTTGGCCACTTCAAGTGCATCCAGAGTCACCAGTTATCCTGACCCTAAGCAGTACAGCAGAGCAGCTGCCTGGTTTCTGCAGCAGCCCAGTGGTAGATTAGCTCCTGGAAGAACATTCAGGTCATGAGCACCAGTGTCATTAGCCTATAAAGCGAGCAGAGCATTTGGCATCCCTGTACTGACCCTAACATAGTGTTTTTGAATTAGAAATCATGGACAGCACCAGAGCATAGGAACATGTACAAGGCTTTTCCAAGTGTCTTACAATACAGTAGCCAGAGCAGAATAGATTGTCTGACCTGGGTGGTAAATAGGCAGAACGAACAACACTATAAAAGAGGAGTCTTAAATTATATATCAGGAGCCAAGGTCATGAATCTGTGCAGGAGAACAAAGGCCCATAGACTCTCCCAATTTCATTGACAGCCACTCCCAATGTATATTGGATTCTTCCCAGAGTGAGCCACCGTGCAATGGAGCCTGACAGTGCTGCCATGCCTAGCACATCCCACAGATCACTCTCTCTTTTTCAGCTTCCTGAAGGGAAAGACCTGCAGAAGTTCTGCAGACCCGAGACATCGGAAGTAAGAAAGTCTCCACTCCATGTAGGCATTAAGAGATAGAGATAACAGCAGTGGCTTGCTGGGGTCTTGGAGATTAGAGTGTGCAATCTGGTGAAGATCGGAGAGGATTTTGATAAGCTAGGAGTCTGATATCCAACTCCCCAGCAGCTAGGAGGAAAGCGGGCTACTGGAAACCTGGTGTTGACCACTCAACACCATCTCAGACTTCGGGTAACTATATCTGGGATTCTTTAGACTATTGTTATTTTAGATGAGTGCTTGAGACAATAAAAAACAAGGAATTTTGGGTGAAAGCACTCATGTGTACCAATTATTTATGAGAGGAGCTGTGTCCACATTGATTTATGTCCTGAAACTGCCTGAAAAACAGACTAGTTACCATAGTTTCGGGTTCAGAAAACCCCAGATAACAAGAAGACTCTCCAAAATTTCCAGCTGTGTATCCAATCAGCAGTGGGAAATGCGACCTTCTTCCTCTCTTCCCAAACTGACAGCCCCTATTCCCTCAGAATCACAAACTGCTTTCTGTGGGTACAGATACACACAGATAAGGATCTTTGCCACCTGTGACCCACCACTACTAAACTGTGCTTTATGTAGCTTTTTGGATACTTTATACAATTAATTCGTTTAACTTTTCTAATACAATCATGTTCTCTGGTAGCATTTTCCCAAAGGATAGAGGGACACACTTGTAAGTAGCTAATTCATTTTATTATATAGCAATGATTGACTGACATCACATCAGTCAGCTCAAAAGAATGCAAGTTAATAGAGGGCATGTGACATTGCCACATGGTGAAGTCCCTCTTGTTCCCTCTTCAAGTAACCAGATGAACCCAAAGCACCTTGACACAGCACAAGCACAGCTGTGTAGCTCTCCTATCATTTTAGCTTAAGTCAATTAAAAGAGATTTAAGCTAACCCAATAGCATCCACACACACAGCAACTACACCTGTTTAAAGTCACACCTTTAGTTAAACTTCTGCAAATATGTGTTTTAGACTGAGCCTTCGGCTGGTGCTATCACTTCACATAAACTCGTAAATGTTCAAATCTATGTGGTGCAGTGCCAGGGGACAAATTTAGCTGGGGTGCAACCACTGAGGTCCATTCTACACTCCCCATCTTGTGTTTCAACCACCTCAAGTGATATAAAAGCAAAGCCTCCCCAATCCCCCCCAAAAAAAGGCTTCCTGGGACAAAAGGAGAAAACCAAGGCCATGTCCACATTCAGGATTTTCCATGAGCGTAGCTACTTGGAGGGAGCTGTACTGGTGCAAACCTCCTGTGCACACAAACTGCACCAGTGCAACTTACCTTCAGGGTTTGCTCAATCAGTGCAAACCCTGTCTACTCTAGTATAGCTACTCTATATAGCTACTCTAGTATAGCTAGCATGTCTACTCTAGTATAGCTACACCAGTGCAAAAAATCATGGACAAAGGCAAGCCATAAGCCACTCTAGTCCAGAGACTACATAAAAATCAATGGGCTTATCTTGGCAACGGGCAGCAGAATTCGGGCCTGGGTTTCTAGATGGCCAAACTGGCTGGAATGGGAAGACTCATCAGGCTCCCAATCTCGTATTCCTTTCTGGTGAACTCCTGCTACTGGAAAGGTTGCAAAACAATTTCAAATGTGACCTACTGATTTCATTCAACCATCACTTGGCACAAATTTGTGTTTGGCCTGAAGTTTTCCATATTTGGTCTCAGGAGAACATGGAAACTGGCCTCTAGTTAGGAAAGACCATTCTTATTTCATTAGCAAAATACATATTTTTCCTCCCCATTCAGTCCTATCAAAAATCTCTCCTTGTAAACCAGTTTCTATGGAGTGTCACCATTTTTCTTTTCTCAAACACCTGATCAGTTGTTTTTAAATTGCATGATGATGGGTAGTGAGGTGACACGGTGATCTCCACTCCTCTTTTTAAAGTTCAGTATCTGACCAGGCTCCTCAGAAAATCTGCCTGAGAAAGATCATAAACACACAACACAATCCTCTGAGCTCACCAGGAATCTAGGGGTCTAATAAAAGTTGCAGATCTCTCAATTGTGGGGCTACTACGTAATTTTTGTAGCATTCTGAAAATTCAACAGTGTCACTTAAAAAAAAAGTTTCTATCTTTCCTCTTTGCCGAGATAGCATCCTCCACCCATGTAAACAGAGGCACATTTGTCCTGTTAACCCAGACTCGCAGTAAAGTGCCTCTTGCCAAATGGCATCATCATAAATTCTTTCCTGCCCCATTCATCTCCATGCTTCAAAGCAGAACCAGGGAATTTGAATGCTAAAGTGGTTAACTATGGACAATCACCTCCTTTCCTAAAAATCAAAAACAAACAAGGCTCTTCCATGCCAGAGTTTTGCAAATGGAAAGTTGCAGGTGCATAGTTACGCATCTAAAAACATTACTTCCCCCATGCTGCCCATGCTGTATACTTTATGGCAGGGTCTGCTGGGCATGTGTCTCTGGTCCACAAAGAGCCAACAGGCTACACGGAACTAGCATAGGCGCCAACTTTTTCTAGCGCTGGTCGGTGCTCGAGTCTCCCACCAGCCTCAGCTCCATCCTTGCCCTGCCCCGTCCCATCCCCATTCCAACCACTTCCCCAAAGTCCCCTCCCCAACTCTACCCCCTCCCTACCCCTATTGGACCCCTTCCCCATATCCCTGCCCCAGCCCCGCCTCTTCCCCAAGCGCGCCGCATTCTCCCTCCTCCCCACTCCCTCCCAGCGCTTGCCACTGTGAAACAGCTGTTTTGCAGCACAAGTGCTTGGAGCCAGGGGGAAAAGCGGAGATGCAGTACATTCAGGGGAGGAAGCGGAGCAGGGGCGAGCTGGGGCGGTGGAATGGGGCAGGGAGCTCTACACACACCATTTTTTTTCCGTGGGTGCTCCAGCCCTGGAACGCCCACGGAGTCGGTGCCTATGGGAACTAGAATCTTCCCAGTTGCTTCTTCAGGCACCCAGGTTCTTCTCTAAGGGCCTAGGCACATAAGAACAGGGATGCTGCTGCTATCTAAGGCCTGTTTACTCTTAAAACTTATACTGGGATAGTTATGTTGGCTAGGAGTGTGAGGGGTGTGATTTCCCCCGCCACACACACACACACCATAGCTATGCCAATAAAACCTGCAGTGCTGCCGAAAGAATAGTGCTCTTGTTGGTGTAGCTAATATTATTCGAAGTAGTAGTGTTCCTGTACCGGCAGAAGGACTCCTATCAGATTATGCTGTGTCTACACTAGGGCTATGCAAGCATGGCTATGCTCACATAGGCTCTGTAATGTAGACATGACCTACAAGCAGGATGAGGCCAAAGCCAACAGCAGGACTGAAGTGCCAGTCACCACCAAGAGCCATCAACAGATCCAAAGCCACCAGCTGGAAAGGAAAGTCTAGGGGAAAAAGAAGCAGAGAAGAGGCAGCAGCTGGGCAACAGGTCAGTCTGCATGGGGAAAAAGAACAGCAGGACAGAGGAAAGGGGAGCAGGAGACACTGTGATGAACTTATTTTTAAATAGGACAAATAGACACGAACACTTTCCTGATGTTACTCTTCCATGACAGATTTGCTGTAATTATAGAGATGCTGCATAATCAGCCAGGGAATCATGAATTTGTCTTAGATACACTTCTTGCCAAAGATGCACTCCACCCTATGAACAAGTCTGAGAACCCCATCTCATGGTACAGACTTAACAGAACAAAAAACAGCTTAAAATAGCCTTTAACAAGAGAGGTGCGCACAAACCCATGCCAAGTTAAAGATGCCAATGAATCCTAACTTTTGCATCAGCTGGATATTTAACCTGTGAAATTTAAGATTACATGCAAAACAACCATTGGCAAGTCAATGAAGATAGATGAAAATAAGAACAATTGTTCTGGAATCAAACCAAATGGGAATTCAGGGAACTTGGGAAACTCCCAAAGCAATTCCGTGCCTCCCTCCCACCCCTGATGTGGCATTGCCATTAAGGGGTAAAGTCACGTTAGACAGGATCCCGTAAGATTTCCCTTCCTCAGAGAAACCTCAAAAGATCAGCAAGACATCTTCCAAGCACCTGAATGGCACAAATCTTTCTCTGAAGTCACACTAATGAGAGCATTTAGCAGAGGAAGAGGGGCTTTTCTTCTCCCAGAGCTGGAACTGGAGAGGGATGTATCCCCAGAGATCTTCCTTCTCTTCTGCTTACACAGTCGTAGTGCCAAGGCTAGACAGGCTGGCAAATCTAGCATCAAGCATTTAGCTATACAGGGCTTTGTTGGTATTTGGATTATCTGAACTTGGTTGGTGCTAGGATCTTCAGGGAATTTGGGTCCAGGGGTCTTCCATGACAATGAACTTACGGAAGAATCTGACAGGGAGAGATTTCCTCTCCCGAGATTTCATGCTGCAGTAAGATAAGCAGAGATATAAGCATTCAGGGACTTCAGCAACATTATCTGGGAAAGCTACCCCTCTCAGGATGCCAACATTATTTTCCCACTACCAGTAGGGTCCCATGGTCACGTGGCCTTGTATATTTCTGCACAATTGTAGGGTGTTTTTTAGTTGCTATCTAATTAAACTTGGTTTTCTCCCCCACCCCCAATTTAAATAAATATTCCAGCCTGTTTCATTGCAAAACAAGCCTTCAAAATATGTCCCATGTTTAAGCAATGCTCAGGTCTGCAGAAAGCCTGAAACAACTGCTCTGGACAGGGGCAGGGGAGATGAACTGGCCTATTCACCATATTGGGCTGTACTTTGCTATTTAAAGGCCTATATTGCTAAATTATTTCACTATTGATCACCTTCTATGCCAAAACCTGCAAATGTCTCAGACCTGCTGCCGAAGCCTCCAGCTTCTCCCTCCCTGCCAGCTCCCTCCAAGACAGTTGCTGGCTCTCAACACAGAAATCCAAGCCTTGAAGAAAAGTGACAGTTCAGAGGCTGCACAAAATATACTACAACGAAGGTTCCTGTACTTGAGGGGGAGAGGCTACACAGAGCACAATAATTCAGGTATGATGAACCTCAAGGGATGATGCCTTACCCATTAGCATGCCCACTGCCTCCCTGCCCCAGGCAACACCATGAAGGCTACCTCCCTCAACGGGCTACCACTAGCCTCACATCCTTAAAGTACAGCCAACTGCCCTGTTGCCTTCTTTGCCCAAGCTTGTCTGAATTCCCATTACCTCCCATGCCTAGATCACCAGCAGCCTTCAATCTTTGGGCATTACCAGCCTTCCTGTCACAACTCATCCCCTACATCATGAGCATCCCTACTCCATCAACCGCACATAACCAACTCAGACACCATCAGCATCCCTGACAGCTCCTTTACAGAGGGCTGGATCAGCCACCCTGACATAATCCAAACACAGGCACTGGCTAGGAAGAAGTTTGCAACAGATGAATCATGTCACTTTGTGGCCTTCTGGAAGATGATCAGACAGCACAGTGACAGGCATAAGAACCTTGAATAGAAAGGTTTCCTCCCTCTCCTCCTGCCACTGGTGCAGTTACTTTATGGGGTTTTACAGCTAACTCCAAAAGACTTGGCACTGTGCCTTGTTTCTATAGTAGGATTTTATCACCTTTAAATTCTCACCCTTGCTACCAATAGTTGTGCTCCATCTTCAGGAGCAGTGCTGGGAGCACTAGTGGCCACATGATCTAAACAGTCCCTAGCATTTTAAGCACCCCGACTGTCTCACCCCGTTCAATACAGCTCTAGATTATACTGTGGTTAGAATGCCAACAGTTGCTGGCACAGTATCCATGCTAACACTCTCACTGATGTATCTGAACCAGCAGCAGCAATAGAAGAAAACTTTAGGGAGAAAATCCTAGCATGGGTCAAACCTGTCAGTAGCAAGCCATCCTGTCCCAGAGCCCTCCCCATGCCAAGCATTGTGCCTTATGCACCGGCTGCCTGGTAAGATGATCCTCATCGTTATTGGCATTATGTTAACACCTAGGAATCCCAATCAAGGAGCATGTTCCCACTGTGCTGGGAGTCTTACAGACAAGTAAGAAGGCAGACAGTCCCTGTCCCAGAGAGTTCACAATCTAAATGTCAGGCAGGTCATAACAGGTGGATACCATGCCCACGGCCCCCTTTCCTCACGAAAAGACAACCTCGCTGCTGCCTCCCAAGGCCCTATCAGCTTCCCTCTCATTTCCATTCCTGGAGTGGCATCAGCCCACTGCCCCCATCCTCCCTGCCCCAGCAGTCTGCCCTCCACCCCCAGCACCTGTCTTTCAGCATGGCAGCATCCCCCTGCACTCATTTCCAGGCATCAGCCTCCCTGCTCCTTTACTCCTTAGAGCACCATCAACTCCATGTCCTGACCCTCAGTTCTATCAGACCCTCTTCAAGACACCTGGCTCCCAGCCACCCCAACAAACCCTAGCATCAGGCTCCCAGCACTAGATCATCCCGCCGATCCGTCCCCTGACACCAGCCTTCCATACGCAGGCACCTGGGACTAAGCCCCATAGCAATCCCTCCGCTGTCCCTCCCAGACAGCTGGATTGCCCTTCTGCCCCTTATTCCCTTCCCCGAATCTACGTTGTGTCCCTTCCCCACCTCGGACACCTGGGGCCCCACCCCCAGAATTCCTCCCTTACTTCCCTCAGCAGGGGCCCTGCCACACTGCTGCCCCCACAACCCAGACACCTAGGGGCCTGCCCCAGCATGTCCCCATCCCACTCCAGACACCCGGTGCCCCACCCCCAGAGTTCCCCCCTTGCCAGACACCTGGACCCCCAGCATTCCACCTTGCTCCCCTCCCCAGACACCCAAGTCCCTGCCCCCAGCAACCATCGCTCTCCACCCCGGGCACCTGGACCCCCGGCACCCCCTCTGACACCTGGATCCCTGCCCCCACCCCAAGGACCCCCCGCGCCTCGCCCCGACACCTGGGTCTCCGCCCTCGCCCCAAACTGTCCAGGTTTCAGCACCCCGGACGGGGCCGCTCCCCAGGCTCCGCGCCGCCTCCCCGCAGGGCCGGGCCGGGCGCCGAGTCCCCGGCA
>NC_133794.1:17749206-17788567 GCF_003597395.2 Chelonoidis abingdonii | reverse complement strand
CCGGGCGCCCAAGGGGGCCGGGCCCGCAGGGCTCCTCAGCGGCCCCGGTGCAGCCGCCGCCTCCTACCCGGCTCCGGCCTCCGCAGCAGCAGCAGCGCCGGGGACATGGTCCCTTTAAACCCCCCCCCCCCGCCTCCGGGGGCCCAGCCAGTCCCGCTGATGCCGCTGCCTGCGCCGCTTCGGCCGCTCCCCCGCCCCCCTTCCCGCGGCGGCGCCAGAGCTCGTCACTGAGCGCGCGACAGTGCAGCCGCCGACATCTTGGAAGAGGCAGGGAAGGCAAGTCCCAGGGCCGAGGCCGGGCCTCTCGCGCCTCGCAGGCGCCATGTTAGGAGAGGCAAAGGAGTCATTCGCCAAAAGCATGGCTTCCCTGCCAGCGGCACTGCTGGATTACGTCACCCGTAATGACCGTCAGAGCCCCCACCATCTTGAGAGACAAGCCAAATTGACCCGGGTACGCCACGCCCCATTGTCGTGGCGCAAGTGTTTTACGTCACCGAGCAGCGACGCCTATTCGCTACCGCCATCTTAGAAGAGGCAAGGGAGGCAAAGACAAGTCCCAGGATTTCGTTCATCCTCTTGTGGGTGGGAGGCTCTTCACCCCTGAGGGGATAACAGGCTTGGGGTCAGCCTCTCCTCCCTCCCGTAGGTGACAGGCTCGGGGAAGCGGCAGGCTCTTCTCACTCACAATGGGTGACTGGCTCAGTGTTTGCCCCGCTCCCCGTCACAGGGTGGGAGCCTCTCTGGGGGCAGCAGGCTTGGAGCTGTGCTGCAGGTGGCTGTGTGTCCTTCGGAAGAGTGGGTGTAAAAGTAACCCCTAGAGCAGCAGTTCTCAAACTTAAGTGCACTGCGACCCCCTTCTGACAAAAAAAATTACTACACAACCCCAGGAGGGGGGATCAACTCCCAAGCCCCCCCACCCTAGGCGAGGAGGTCAAGTGAGAGACCTGGAGCTTGAAGCCTGGGGTTAAAGCCCTCCTGCTTTGGCCCTGGGACATGGGGCTCAGGCTTTGGCCCCAGCAAGTCTAACTCTAGCCCTGATGATCCCATTAAAATGGGGTCGTGACCCACTTTGGGGTCCTGACCCACAGTTTGAGAACTGCTGCCTTAGAGTGATATCAGTGGATATTAACCCCAGCCATATGACACCGATATTTTCTGTCCATCACATGATCAGTCTCCAGTGACTCAAGAAACTGGAGCAAAAAAAATCTAGGCCAAGACAATGCCAGGTACTGTCATTAGCTTTGGGAGAGTAGTAAATTCTAAAGAGTGTGTGGCTGGCAACCTGCAAAAGAAGTGGCTACACCACGATCTGCACCACTACCACCAACACCACTGAAGGTCAGCCTAAAAGGAGGGCAGACGACATCAAGGAGAATGCTGGCATTTCTTCCTAAAGACATACAATTCTGCTGACAAAAGAAACACTCCTCCAGCCTGACAATGTGAAGTGTCAGAAACCCCAAAGAGGTACCAGGTAATGGAGCTGTAGTGGTGGTCATGTGATCAAAAACCCACTGGTGTTCAGATAGAATTATTATCAACAGGTGCGCAACAAGATTCATAGACTCCCAGGCCAAAGGGGACCATTATGATCATCTTGTCAGACCTCCAGTAGAACACAGAAGTTCCCCAAAACAATTCCTACAGCATAGTTTTTTTAAAAGTGTTCAATTTTGATTTCAAAATTGTTAGTGATGACCCTTGGAAAATTGTTCTAGTGGTTAAATACCCTCACCGTGAAAAATGTACAGCTTATTTTCAGTCTGAATTGATCTAACTTCAGCTTCTAGCCATTGGATTGTTATTTCTTTCTGTGTTATATTGAAGAGCCCATTATTAAATAGTGATTCCTCCTATAGATACTTAAGTCATCCCTTAACCATCTCGTTGTTAAGCTAAATAAATTGAGCTCTTTAAGTCTATCACTCTAAGGCATATTTTCTAATCTTTTAAATCATTCTTGTGGCGAACAGCAGAGGCTAACAGAGGGAGTTTGCCTGGAAGTTTGCCTGGGGAGAGCCCACTGAGAGTTTCATCTTGCAGGCTTCTCTGAGTAGTTACTGCAACAGCTGAGGAAGCTCTTAGAAGGAAGGTAATATGCAAAGGTGAAAGTAAGCCTGTCCGGTCCCCTCTGGTGTACTGGCAAGAGCCAGTATGCCGTGCTGGACCACAGCGGCTTCCATGGCGGGGATTAAAAGGGCTCTGGGCTGCCCTGTAACCTGAGCCAGGGAGGGAGGGAGGGAGGTGTGTCAGCACCTTTGCCCGGGAAGCCGGACAAAGGAAGAGGCCAGCTGGAGGGAGTTAGTTTAGTTTCGGTTTGGGGCTGGGTGGTTGGAATTCAGGGAATCCCAAACTGGGAACTAAGCTTCCTGAACCTCCAGAAGGACTTGATTGAGGGGTCCTGGTTGTGCCTCCAAGCTCTGCTGTAACCTGCATTCCTGTTGTCCAATAAACCTTCTGTTTTACTGGCTGGCGGAGAGTCACTGTGAGTCCCAAGAAGAGGGGTGCAGGGCCAGACTCCCCCATACTCTGTGACATTGTTTCCCGGGCCCAGAATCGGCGTTCCATGGCATGAGCCTGCCCCATTGTCACCAGGATGGATACATTGCCGTGGCCCGTGCTTTTAGAGAAGTCTGCCCTCATCACTCTTGTGACCGCACTGCCATCGCCTTCCTCGGCAGCCTTTGCAAGTTCTGGTGCTGCATATAGTATGGGATAATGCGTTTGCTGTTTACAGTGCTCATAATTGCTGCGGCGATCTGAGCGGGCTCCATGCTTGCCATGCTATGCCGTCTGCGCAGAAAAAAATGATTCTCAGCCGTTACTCTCAGGGAGGGAGGGACAACTGATGACTGTAGCTGTCCCACAGTTCCTGCAGTCTCCACCAACCATTTAAATTTTGGGTTGAGCTCCCACTACCTGATGGGTCAAAAACATTATCACGGGTAGTTCTGTGTACATGTCATCAGGCCCCCCATTAAAGCAAAGGCAAAAAATCGTTTCTTGCCTTTTTTCACTTTCACCGTATGTCTCCTGGGTGCTGCTTGCAGACGCGGTACTGCAGTGCTACATAGCAGCATCCCCTTGCCTTGCCTTGCAGTATGGCTGATAGCCATCGTCATCTCGTGGGTGCTCCTGGCTGGCCTTGGTGAGGTTGGTCAGGGGCGCCTGGGTAGACATGGGTACTCCTGGCCAGCCTCGGTGAGGTTGGTTGGGAGCACCTGGACAAAAATGGGAATGACTTCAGGTCATTCTCTCTTTAAGTTTTGTGTAATGGAGATTCAGTCCTGCCTGGAATATCATGCCAGCTGGAGGCTTCTGCCTCAGACTGCTCTCCCAATCGGCAGGATCACGTGGTCGCACCTACCCCAGCCTACCCCTTGCTCCCATGGCTCATGAAGCCTGGACAGTAGGAAGGCGCAGTCCCACTATAGGCTGAGCAAGTGCAGAATGGTGGTTCACTCTACTTCCCTGTAAGCCAGCTGCCCTCCCCTTTGATCTCTGCATGCAGAGGCAATAAAGTCAGTGTTGTTTCAAATTCATGCATTTGTAAGCAGAGTCAGGATGAGCTGTATCCTGACATCTGGTGGTGAATTGTGGCAAGTGTGGAAAAGAACTTCAGGGGCTGATCTTGTTTGCATAAGCACACCCACCCCGCCTAGCATGAGCCCACAGCAGCCCTAAATGGTTACTTTGGCAGCTGTGGGATCCCCAGGTTCTCTGTTATTGGGGCAGGAAGAATAAAGTGTTGTTACCCTGATTATATGAAACAAGGACAATGAAACTGTTTTCTGACAGAGAGTCTCATCATCAAACTAAGTAGCACTCGCTAGACAAGGGATATGGGTTCCAAAACCCAGTGAATAGAGAGAGGATGGGGACAGGTATGTGTACTTGATGGTATGGGCCCAGAACACCAATTGCATGTCCTTCTCTCCCCTGCTCCACTGTTAAATAGCAGAGCTAATTTTGATTCCATTAAGAGTCTAGTTACAGATGGCTGTGCTGAATTCACTTTGGGCCAATGGTACACTAGCACTAGGGCTTCCCTACTACAAGCTGAAATCACTAAAGAGCTAAAATTACTGAGCTGAGATCACTGAGTACTGCATTAATTAGTGGGGGAGCCTGATATATTGCTAAGCAGCTGGCAGAATGGAGCAGTTTGTGGGACAGTTGGAGCAGCCCCTGGAACAGTGAGCGGAGCTGAGCAGTTTGTGGGGATAGCTGGAGCAGAGCAGCTGGCAGAGCGGAGCAGTTTGTGGGATGGTTGGAGTGGCATATGAAACAAGGAGCAGAGCTGAGCAGTTTGCGGGGACAGCAGGAGCGGGTCACGGGATGGCTGGTAGAGCGGAGTAGTTCATGGTGAAGGCTGCAGCAGAACCCCATGGAAGGGTGGGGTAGTTGGCCTTGGACCACGTAAGGTACCCCGCATGCCCCCTTCCCCCCTCATTTCCACCCAGGCTGGTATGGGGGTAAAACTCTGTAGATAAACTTTTGAATTCTGGGGCTACATTGACCAGGGACAGAGACTTTGGGTTGTTGGACTTTTGGTTGCTGGACTCAAGAGACTTTTGGGTGATCTTTTGGGTGGTTGGATTTAAGACCTTGAGAGGAAAAGGATACTGCCAAACTTATTTGGGGATGAGTCTTTTGCTCATGGTTTGTCTTATTAATCCTGTTTGTGGTGTTTCCTCGACATAATACTGCATTATTTCCCTTCTTTATTAAAAGGATTTTGCTACACTCAAACTCCATGCTTGCGAGAGGGGAAGTATTGCCTCCTAGAGGTGCCTAGGGGGTGGTATGTAATCATCCCAGGTCACTGGGTGGAGGCTCAAGCTGGTTTTGCATTATGTTATTGAAACGGAACCCCTAAATACTGAACCCAGCCCTTGTTGCTGCCAATTCTTTATTAATTTATTACACAAATGGGGGGCTAATGGCCAAGGTAGCCCGGGAGGGGTGAGGGAGGAGGGAAGCAACGGGTGGGGTTGTTGCAGGGGCATCCTCTAGAATGGCATGCAGCTCATCATTTCTGCGGGATGTCTGGGGCTCTGACCTGGAGCAGCTGTTTGCCTCTCTGGTTCTTTAGTAGGCTTGCCTGATATTCCAGGCAGGACCAAATCTCCATTAGACAAAACTTAAAGAAGAGATTGACCTGAAGAGTCATTCCCATTTTTGTCCAGGCGCCCCTGACCGACCTCACCGAGGCCAGCCAGGAGCAACCGGGAGACAGCAACAGACAGTACAGTATGACTGGTAACTGTCCTTGCCAACTTGCAAAGGCAAGGAGCTGCTGCTGTGTAGCACTGCAGTACCACACCTGTCAGCAATACCCAGCAGACATACGGTGACAGTGAGCTGAGCGGGCTCCATGCTTGCCGTGGTATGTCATCTGCACAGGTAACCCAGGAAAAAAGGCGAGAAGTGATTTTTTGCCGTTGCTTTCATGGAGGGAGCAGGGGCTGATGATATGTACCCAAAACCATCTGTGACAATGTTTTTGCCCCATGAGGCATTGGGAGTGCAACCCAGAATTCCAATGGGGGGGGGGTGGAGACTGCAGGATAGCTACCACAGTGCAAAGCTCCAAAAGTCAATGCTAGCCTCGGTACTGTGGACGCATACTGCTGACTTACTGTGCTTAGTAAGGACACACACACAAAGGACAGTATCAAATCAACTTCTGAAAAAACAGCCCATTAAATCAAACTAATTTCATAGTGTAGACATGAATGCTCAGAGCTCCAGTATGAAACTGCAGGAAAAACTTGAGGCTCTGGATTAAATTTAGAACTGTGAGCAACAAGGGTGGTGTTGTGGTGAGAGTCTGCTACAGACCACCAGACCAGGGGGATGAGATGGACGAGGCTTTCTTCTGGCAACTAACAGAAGTTACTAGATCGCAGGCCCTGGTTCTCATGGGAGACTTCAGTCACCCTAATATCTGCTGGAAGAGCAAAACAGTGGTGCACAGACAATCCAGGAAGTTTTTGGAAAGCGTAGGGGACAATTTCCTGGTGCAAGTGTTAGAGGAACCAATTAGGGGCAGAGCTCTCCTTGACCTGCTGCTCACAAACCAGGAAGAATTAGTAGGGGAAACAAAAGTGGATGGGAACTTGGCAGACAGTGACTATGAAATGGTCGAGTTCAGGATCCTGACACAAGGAAGAAAGGACAGCAGCAGAATACGGACCCTGGACTTCAGAAAAGCAGACTTTGACTACCTCAGGGAACTGATGGGTGGGATCCCCTGGAAGAATAATGTGAGGGGCAAAGTAGTCCAGGAGAGCTGGCTGTATTTTAAAGAATCCTTATTGAGGTTGCAGGAACAAACCATCCCGCTGTGTAGAAAGAATAGTAAATTTGCCAGGTGACCAACTTGGCTTAACAATGAAATCCTTGCTGATCTTAAACACAAAAAAGAAGCTTACAAGAAGTGGAAGTTTGGACAAATGACCAGGGAGGAGTCTAAAAATATTGCTCGGCATGCAGGAGTGAACTCCCGGCCAGGCCAAATCAACACCTGGAGTTACAGCTACGCAAGAGAGGTTAACTAACCAAACGGGTTCTTACAGTACGTTAAGCAACAGGGCAGGTGTCAAGGACAAGTGCCCCTACTAAATAGGTAGGCAACCTAGTGACAGGCATGCGAAAAGCCTAGTGTACTCACATGCTTTGTTGCGCTCTGCTCCGAACAAGGTCAGCTCCAGCAACTATGCACGGCAGCACACAGCATGGGAGGAGTGACAAGCCTGTGAAAAAGTGGTTGGGGCTATTTAGAAAAGTAAGATGCCAGCACATCGCCCCATGGATTTGTGCTCATCTGAGGGTGCGAAACGCAGGTGGCGGATGTGATTGTCAAAGATAACGCAAGTGGCTCTGCAACTCCCTAGATGACTGAATGCTTAATGTATGTTCCCCTGACTTTAAAAAAAAAAAAGAAAGGAGGAGAGAGGACCGGAACTAAGGGCCGTCAGCTCACCTCAGTCCTGAAAATATCATGGAGCAGTCCTCAAGGAATCAATTCTGACGCACTAGAGGACAAGTGATCAGGAACATCGAGCACGGATCACCCAAGGTGCAAGCAGCCTGACAACCTATATGCCTTCATGGAGCAGGTAAACTGGCGCTGTGGAGAGGGGAAGCAGTGGAATTACTTGACTTAGCAAAGCTTTGATCACGAGTCTCGCCACAATATGACTTGCTGGCAAGTTAAAGAATAGGCTGCGATTAATGGACTATAGGGATAAGCTGGCAGATGCCTCAGGCTCATGGGTAGATGAATCAAACAGTTCATGTCACGTTTGCAGCCAGTATCAAGCCGGGAGTGCCCCATAGGGTTGGTCCTGGGGCCGTTGTTCATTGTGATCTGGAGATGGCAGGAGCTGCACTTCCGCAAGTTGCAGGTGACACTGACACTGGAGGAGTGGTGATCCTAGAGGGGTAGGGTTAGGATACAGAGGAATCGTAACCAAGAGGATTGGGCAAAATAAATCTGATGAAGGTTGCAACCAGGCACAAGGTTGCAAGCTGCATTTAGGACAGCGAATCCCATGCTACTGCTAGCCGACTATGGGACTCAAATGTCTATTGCAGGTCAGTCTGCCGAAAAGGACTAGAGGTTACCAGTGGAATGAGAACGTGGTTATGGAGTCGTGGTGCCTTTTGCCTAGAAGGCTATGGCCATTTGCCTGTATAGTAGGGGCATTGCAGCAGCGTCGAGATTGATCATTCCCCTCTACTTCGACTGTGAGGCCTTCAAGCCTGAGTATTGTATCCAGTTTGGGCCCACAACTACAAAGATGTAGAAAAATTGAAAGAGTCTGTGGGCGGGCAACAAAATGATTAGGGGCGGAACCCGTGCTTATGAGGAGAGGCTGAGGAACGGGATGTTTTAGTTTGCCGAAGAGACGAATAGGATTTGATAGCTGCTTTCAACTACCTGAAAGGGGGTTCCAAAGAAGATGGGTCTAGATTGTTCTTAGTGGTACCTGATGACAGAACAAGGAGTAATGGTCTCAAGTTGCAGTGGGGGAGGTTTAGGTTGGATATTAGGAAGCTTTCAGTAGGAGGGTGAAGCAGCACTGGAACGGGTTACCTAGGGAGGTGGTAGAACCTCCTTCCTTGAGGTTTAAGGTCAGGCTTGACAAAGCCTTGGCTGCAATGATTTAGTTGGGAATTGGTCCTGCTTTGAGTAGGGGGTTGGACTAGATGATCTCCTGAGGTCCCGTCCAACCCTGATATTCTATTCTATTCTCTGAGCCCTCTCCAATTTATCAATATCCTTCTTGATTTTTAGGTATCTGAACTGGACACAGAATTCCAGCAATGGTTACACTAATACCAACTATAGAAGTAAAATAACCTCTCTATTCCTACTTGAGATTCTCCTGTTTACGTATCCCAAGATTTCATTAGCTCATTTGGGTACTGGGTTATATTGGGAGCTTGTGTTCAGCTGATTATCCACCACAACCTTCAAATCTTTTTCAGAGTCACTGTTTCCCCAAGATAGAAGATGGGGGGGGGGGGGGCGGCTCTAAGAAGGACTTATGTTCTTTGTTCCTAGATTTGAGTTTACATTTAGCCATACAACACATTGTTTGCTTGTGCCCAATTTATCAAGTGATCCAGATCCCTTTGAATCAGTGACCTGTCTTTTTACTTATTTACCACTCCCCAAATTTTTATGTCATCTGCAAACTTTCAGTGATGATTTTGTGTTTTCTTCCAGGTAATTGATAAAAACGTTAAATAGCAATGGCCTAAAACCAATCCCTGTATGACCCCCACTAATAACACACCCATTTCATTCTCCATTTACAATTACATTTTGAGACCTATCCATTAGTCAGTTTAATATGTGCCATGTTAATTTTATGTTGTTTTAGTTTTTTAAATCAAAATGTTAAGTGGCACCAAAACTTCTGTAAGGTATTTGACTAAGTATATTACATCAACACTATTACCTTTATCAACCAAACTTGTAATCTCATCAATAAAGATAAGTTAGTTTGATAGGGTCTATTTTCCATAAACCCATCTTGAGTTGTATTCCTTACATTACACTCCTTTAATTCTTTATCAATCAAGTCTCACACTAGCTGCTCCATGATGTTAGTCCAGGATAGTGTCAGGCTATCCCATTTATGATTTTAAAAAAAAAAAAATTGGCACAATGTTAGCTTTCTTCCAATCTTCTCCAGTGTTATAAGACATTGAAGATTAACATTGACTGGCCAGAAAGCTCCTCAGACAACTTTTAAATATCTTGGATGCAAATTATCTGGACCTGCCGATTTAAAAATATCTGACTTAAGGAGATCATGTTTAACATTCTCCAGCAATATTAGTGGAATGGAAAGAGTGTTATCACCAAATGATGGGGAAAAAACAGATGACAGTCTCAACTATAAAACAGAAATAGTTGTTGAACATTACTGTCTTTTCTGCATTATTACTGAGAGTTCTACCATTTTCACCTAGTAATGCACCAATATCATTATTGGATTCTTTTTGTTCCTAATATCTTTTAAAACTCCTTTTTGTTCTTAACTCTGCTGGTGATAGATTTCTCCTTGTACCCTCTTTTGCTTCCCATATCAGTTTTCTATAAATTCCTAATTTAAGAAATTCCAAGGATGTTTTAGTACTGGCAGTGTAAGACCTCCAGGATATGTCACTCAGATTAAAGTCCCCCCCCCGCTCCCCGCCATCTTCATTCAGCTTCCCCCCCCCCCTTACACATTACAGACAGGCCCATGAGATGGTTCTCTAGTATGATTTGGTGGTCTGTAGCTGACATCAACTAATACACCATCTTGTCTTTATTGGTTAGGACATTGATCCATAACCATTCAAGAGGCAGAACAATCCTCTCACATCTTGGGGTCTTCAGGTCATGTGTCCTGACTTCCATCCTAGACATCTCCATTTCCATGTTCTATTAATCAGCTGTATTATTTTGTTACTTTTGATTGGTATTATTTATGTGCCTGTGATGTCATAGTACCCAGAGATCTGACCCCCTTCATGTGATGGGGGTGTAAACAAGACAAGTCAGCTGTCTCTTACCAGCTCTCCTATGAGTCCCAAGTTTATTGTACACCTCTACCCCCATAAAACACTGTCCTTGGGAGCCAAATAAAAAAAAAATCTTACCATGTTATAGGTGAAACCGCATTACACTGAACTTGTTTTGATCCACTGGAGCGCACAGCCCTGCCCTCCTGGAGCACTGCTTTACCACATTATATCTGAGTGTGTGTTACATGGGGTTGCGTTACATCGGGGTAGAGGTGTACTAGGACCTGGCAACCACAAGTGGTTTGGGAGTCTGAAATCCATAGTTACTGAAGGGTACACAATAAATATTAGTTTCACTGTCACATGTATCTTCCTAAGTGTTTTTCATCAAAAAAGCATGCTAAGAGGGTATTATCAGTCCAAAATCCATCACAACAGTCCCACAGTTAAGCACCCACAAGTCAGGCAGTGCCAAAATTTATGTTAATGAGAGCAGATCTAGGAAATTTCAGCCTAAAAAAAGTAGAGTGCTCAAATTTGAGCATAAGCTTTTGTGGGCTAAAACCCATTTCATCAGATGCATGCAGGGTAAGATACAGTAGGAAAATAAAAAAAAATACCCCTCTCACCCCTATGGGTGGTATGTGTCTTCCTCAACGTCGGGTCCTCTACCAGAGGCCTGGGAGTTTGAGGGTTCTGCGCAGTATCTTAGCTGTTCCTAGCACTGCCTTTAGCGATAGCCTCACAAGTCCGCGTCAGTGGATTAGCGAGTCATATTCATTCAGCATACAGCTTGATGTCATCCATGAGAAGGAATGGCTGAGTGTAACGGTACCCTCCTGAACGTCTTTTTATGTTATTGGAGCGAGGGGATAGCGGGAAGTGTTCTTGGTAAATTGCCGCACTTGATGGCCACTTGTGCAACCAAATTGAGTTGACTTCTAGTGTTGTCTTCCATAGTCCCATTGACGCTCGCGGAAAAAACGAAGGTCTAGTGTCTGCGCTATCATTCAAATCAAAAAGGCCTTCTTGTGATTAGTCGTAGGCTTTTGTAGTCCATCCAAGGCTCTGCTCAGATTGGTCTGTCTACCATCGATTGGGCGACTGCTCCCTATCTATAAGCACTGGTGTTTTTGACCTCTGGTGTTGTTCCCAAACCACTGAGATGTGCTCAATGTACTGGCCCATATGTCCTGTAGCTGGGCGGCTATGATGTCCGCATAGGACTTTCCATGTTTGGGCGAGGTAGGGGATTCTGTCAAATATAGATTCAGCACTGTTCCTTTTGACAGATTTGGAGTGGGAGCCTTGCTGCTAGAGCTGTTCATTTGTGCGTAGGTTGTTCTAATCATAACTGTCTTTGTTAGCCAGTATGGGGTGGTGGGATCATGTCTGGGCTCCGCAGGTGCCTGTCCCAGCAACTGGAACCTGAGCTTCTGGAGGGGGGAGAGTTGCGAACTGGTGACTCGATCTGGATTGCTGTGGCTCTGTTTCTCAGTCCTGCACCACTTTGCACTGGTGTTATGAGTCTTCTCTGTTCTCCCATAATGTTCTTCCAGTACTGTTCAGTTTCTTGCATGCTGGCGGCTCTGCTGTATCGTGTTGTTGCACGTGCCCAGTTGGGCAGTACACGCTTGGATGGTTCTTTGGGAGAACAAGACGGGCATTTACACTGAGGAGAAGCAGAGGCCAAAAAAGTATCTTCCTTAGCGGTAGCCGAGTGCTGACTTTGTTTAGCAGAGCTCAGATGGGAGTCAGGCCATTGTTATTTTTTCAGTACCTGATCTTATCCTTAACTCTACACCCTTCTGTAGTTCCACCACTACTAACTTCTTTGAGTCGCCTTGATCTTATCATCCCAACCTGCATTTTCCAGGGTGGGTACATATTGTTGTTCTTCTTAATCGTGTAGCCAAAGCATCTCCAGGATTAACAGAGGCTGTAGCGTATACCAAGTTTCATTGTTAAGTGCGTAGTAGGGATTGTCATGAGGGCTCTAATTGGCATCTTAACAATACTATCTGATGGTACTCTCCACTGAGCGCCCTTGTAATCGGTCCTCGGATTGACTGTAAGCTTAGTTCTCTACCATGATCTTATGCCTCATATATCAGCTGCTGTGCTCCTGCAGTGCGAGGGGGAGCAGTGAGTTTCCAGCTTCCACGGTGTGGGCTGCACATCGCACAATTCTCCAGGTTCTTCTTGAAGTTTTGGAATGTAATTGGGAGTGGTCTATCTCAAGCTGTGAGAGCAGCTTCCCTTTACTAAAGTTTGAAAGCGTTGGGTAACTAGCTGTTTCTCTCAGTAAGTGTGGATGTAGTCTTTTGTCCATCCATAGTCCATCATGTATCCCCTCTCCAAAGGTTTACTGTTGTAGTGCCGAGCATCTCCATCAATTCCAGGTTCTCTTTCTCTCCATGATGTTTTGTTCCAGTAGCCACTTATCGTCCCAGATTGTCCTGGTTCCTCAAAACATCTGGCGCACGGACCTTGTTAATCCAGGCGATGTCCGAGCCGGCATGACTCTCCTAGTTCATGTCACTCTCATATTTGAGGTAGGCAGGTGAAGCGTTAGGGGGTCTTTTGCCCAAGGACCCCTACTGGAAAGTTGGGTACCAACCGGGATTTGAAGCTTGGTCTCCCGTATCAAAGGGTGGTGCTCTTAACCGACACACACAGGTGTTGCCACACCAACTGTAACAAGGGTAATTACCAGCAGAAGAGAAAAATCTTTGTGGTGATAATCAGGATGGCTCCTTTCCAACTGTTGACAAGAAGGGGTGAGTAACAGTGGGAAAAGCCTAATTTAATGATGCCTAGATTGCAAATTCTGCAGTTTCTCATTGGAGTCTGTTTTTGAAGTTTTTTTGTTGGAGTATTGTGACTTTGAGATCTGTAATTGAGTGACCAGCAACGATGTGGTGTTCTCCGACTGGTTTTTTAATGTTATAATTCTTGACATCTGATTTGTGTCCATTTATTTTTTTTGCATAGAGACTGTCAGGTTTGGCCAATGTACATGGCAGAGGGGCATTGCTGGCACATGGCATATATAGATGTGCAGATGAACGAGCCTCTGATAGTGTGGCTGATGTGATTAGGTCCCATGATGGTGTCCCCTGAATAGATGTGGGCAGAATTGGCAACGGGCTTCATTGCAAGGATAGGTTCCTGGGTTAGTGTTTTTGTTGTGTGGTTGCTGGTGAGTATTTGTTTCAGGTTAGGAGGCTGTCTGTAAGCGAGGACTGGCCTGTCTCCCAAGATCTGTGAGAGTGAGGGATCATCCTTCAGAATAGATTGTAGATCCTTGATGTGCTGAAGAGGTTTTAGTTGGGGGCTGAAGGTGACGGCTAGTGGGATTCTGTTACTTTCCTTGTTGGCCCTGTCCTGTAGTAGGTGACTTCTGGGTACTCTTCTGGCTCTGTCAATCTGTTTCTTCATTTCAGCAGGTAAGTATTGTAGTTGTAAGAATGCTTGATAGAGATCTTGTAGGTGTTTGTCTGTCTGAAGGGTTGGAGCAAATGTGGTTGTATCTTAGAGCTTGGCTGTTGACAGTGGTGTGGTCTGGATGAAAGCTAAAGACATGTAGGCAAGTATAGTGGTCAGTAGGTTTCCGGTATAGGGTGGTGTTTATGTGACCATTGCTTATTAACACTGTAGTGTCCAGGAAGTGGATCTCTTGTGTGGACTGGTCCAGGCTGAGGTTGATGGTGGGATGGAAATGGTTGTAATCATGGTGGAATTTCTCAAGAGCTTCTTTTCCATGGGTTCAGATGAAGATGTCATCAATGTAGTGCAAGTAGAGTAGAGGTGTTAGGCAATGGGAGCTATGTCAGCAGCACTGCTATGGATACCCACATGGCCCCACAGTATGCCAACATTTTTATGGCTGACTTAGAACACCTCTACTCTATTTACGCTACATTAATGGTGTAGATGATGACAGGGCCATCCTTAGGATTTATGGTGCCCTAGGCAGGATTATTAAAGTGGTGCCCCTGTGCCTGACTTGATCTGAGCAACACAAACATAAGCTTACAGTACTGGAAAACTTGCCACATGCATGTTATTAAAACCAGTTTAACGTAGTGAAGCCACTGTAATGCTGATGGACTAGCACTAAAGTAGCAGCACTATAGAAAAAATTCTGATTTGACAGATCGATGTAAATAAGATAATTTTTTTAGAAATTTGTCAGCCAATATTATTGGAAATTTCTATGAAGAGGGTATTGAAACCAAGGAATTTGTTTTTAATTAAAAAAGCCAATCTTTTCTGGCCTTTTTGGGCTGCAAAATCAGTCAAATGTCAATCGTATGACAAAGACAAAAAGTTGAGGTCTTGTTTCGAAATTCAAGAATAGCAAGACCCAGTCCAAGTGTTCCTGACCATTGTAGAGCCGGAGATATTTTTTTAAATTGGAGCTTTAAGTTTTGAGAAACTCTGTTCTCCTGAAATGTTCCGCAAGGGAAATTGTCCAAAGTAAGAAAACGAGTTGCCAAATGTAACAAATATTTAGGAATATATCATGTATAATCCAACAAGTTACGGTAATGAAAGAACTTGTACAATGTCATCATATGAATTTTGCAACTGTTGGGCAACACTGATGACAGTGTTCTTCCCAATTTTTCGTAAAGTTTCAAAGTCCCCCAATTTAAATCAAAAACAATCACCAATGGCCTCAGGAGCCTCCCTAGTTCCTTGGCACTTGGGGTCATTTTGCCTTCCGTTTTCCTTATTTTGTTGAATTTAGTCCACTAGTCCAGCATGCTGCCAGCTGAGTTGAATGGAAAACCCAGGGGACAGTGTATTCTAGCTGCGCCCTGCTCAGCCGCCTTGCCCGCTGGGGGTTCCTTGGGGGTCGCAGGGCCAGCAGCAGGTACTGAAGTGGGGGCCGGGTGGCCTGGACCCCCAAAGCTGGCAATGGGGCCAAGCAGACCTGAACCACCAGAACATCAAAAATTAGTGGCTGCCACCCCTTAACATGGTGCCATAGGTTGCCAACCCTGCTTTCTATACCAAGTGGTTTTTCCCAACGGGGTTCCGCAGAAACATTACAAGGGAAATTTGCCAGAATAATATTCCCACTAAAGCGCCAAAGGACCCGGGCATGGAGACAGCAAGGGGACCCTCAAGGAAGAACAACCCCGAGCCAGTATGGGGCCCAGGCAAGTTTGGGGCGGCCACCCAGTCCCAGGCGAGTCAGCCAAAAGGGAGCCGGCAAGCCTGGAACCAGTCTCTGTGTCAGGCTGGCAGCCCGAGAAACAGGAAGAAGTGGGCTGGGCAGTTGGGGGGCCCTGGCAGAGTGATCCCTGTCACCGTCCAGCACCACTCCGAACCCAAGCCTAGAAGCCCAGAAAGATTGGGGGTGGGGCAGTTGGGGGCAATCCATCAACACTGAGGGAATAAAATTTAAACCTAAAACATTCCCCATTAGAAGGCCTTGCACTTTCAAATTGTTGAAGGGCCACCGGGCTTTAAAAGTTTGGGAACCCCTGCTCATACACTAAGTTAAGGAGATGAGCATCTTTACAGTTGTTTGGGAGGGCTCTATTTAGGCCAGAAACGGGCTACGGAAAGTCCATCACAATTTTTGTTTATTTGAAGAAACTGGGCCACTCCCTTCCCCATACCAAACGTCAACAAATAATTTGTCCAAGTTTTAATTTTTCTCGCTTTTTTGGCCTTTTTTTGGGAAAAAAAAAATTTGAATTTCTTTTTTTTAACTGAAATTGAATTCAGGATTGTAAGCAGCATTTTTGGAACATTGTTAAATGACAATCTAAATGCAAACACAGCACGCTTTTCATGCTTGGCTCACGAAGGTCACAGTAGGAGGAGATAGGTTGGACCACCCAATCACCACACAGCCATTCAAGTGGCAAGCAGGCAGCAAACTCAGGTCCGATTCACATGCCAATAGGCACCTCCCAGCACAATGGTTAGCACAGCATCTGATCTCAGGGGGTGGCACCCAATGGAGCGGCCACAGCAAGTCATTCACTTTGCAGCTCCGCCCAGGGGGAAAATGCGCTCCCCAGCTAGGGTGACCAGATCTAGATGTCCTGTTTTATGGCCAGTCCCAGGTCTATATTAGGGGCTCTGGTGGCCCCCTATATACAAGACATAACAAGACCCCAAAAATTTGGGAACTGTCCTATAAAAGTGGGACATCTCTAACGCCTACCCAAACCTCCCGTCCTGATTTGTTTTTGCACATCTATCGCTTATCCCAGCCAGAACCTGTGCCACCATCCAAATCCATGGCTGCCTGGCCAAGGAGTGAGTCCTTTCACTTTCAATTCTTCAGCACGCAGCCAGGGAGGGGAAGGGAGAGAGGTGCTCCGTGGGGCAGGGGAGAAGAATGGATGTTATGGGGGAGGAGGGAGGTCCCACCACGGAGCCTGCTTTCACAGGGGAAAGAGTCACGCTACGAGGTAGTTCCTTCCCCCACCCCTTCCCAGAGACCCCAGCAGCCAATCCCCTCCCTCAGACTGTGCGGCATTCGGCTCTCTCTAGGACCCAGCAGCCCTGCTCTCACATGCTCCACTGCTTCCTGTCTGGCAGAGCGGTGCCCCCAGACTTAGTGGTGCCCTAGGCGGCTGCCTATTCTGCCTATGGCTAAGGACGGCCCTGGATGATGATGTCATCAAATTAGACTTGAATAAAGACTGGGAGTGAATGGGTCATTACACAAAGTAAAACTGTTTTCCCATGCTAATTTTTCCTCACACCTTCTTGTCAACAGTTGGAAAGGGGCCATCCTGATTATCACTATAAAAGTTTCTCTTAGCTCACCTTAATTACTCTCATTACAGTTAGTATGGCAACACCCATTTTTTCATGTTCACTGTATATATACACACACACCTCTATCCCAATATAACACGACCCAGTATAAAATTCAGATATAACACAGTAAAGCAGCGCTCCGGGGGGCGGGGCCTGCATGCTCTGGCTGATCAAAGCAAGTTCAATATAACATTGTTTCACCTATAACATGGTAAGATTTTTTGGCTCCTGAGGACAGTGTTATATTGGGGTAGAGGTGTACATTTTCCTACTGTATCTTCCCCTGCATGCATCTGATGAAGTGGGTTTTAGCCCATGAAAGCTTATGCTCAAATAAATTTGTTAATCTAAGACGCTACAAGTACTCATTCTTTTTGCTGATACAGACTAACATGGCTACCACTCTGAAACCCATCAGCCTAAAAAGTTAGTCTGGGAAAGTTATTTGACTGAAAAAAGGAAGTTGGAACGGGAACTGTTGGGGAACCTTAATTTTAGCTGTTAGTGCTGCAGCTACAGTACACTACCACCATCACCCTCCACTGAAATGCAGCCACATTTGGGGCAATGCAGTTTAACACCACACATCAGATTAGTTCAAAAAGTAAGGAAGGGAATTTAGGGCATATCATTATCCAAGTTGGAATTGGGTCAGGATGCCAGGTTTAATCCCCTTAATTTCCGAAAGGGGGTCTGGGATTTTTGGTAGCCAAAAGTAGTTTTCCATCCCCACCACAAGATGGCATCCCAACAACAGAGCCCCTCCTAATACTATAATGGGGTAAGAGGTAAAGGGAAGCACATCGTATACCTCTGCAGTAGCACACTTTGTCACAGCGCCCAAGATTGGGGGAACAGGCTCAGAAGTCATTCAAGAGGAAAAGCTCCTCTACTGAATCAGTAACATTTCCTGAAGCCTCCCCAGCAAGCAACACACTAGGGCACAGGTGTGAGTGCTGGCCCCTGCTATTTTCCCACACCGTTCACCATACAGATCTCTCTAGTACCCCAATGAAGCACTGGGGGGCAGTGCTGACCCAGAGGCCCCCCCAGTGAATGACCCACACCATTTCCTTTAGCACCATGCTGGAATCTTGGGGTAAGCATTCATCCTGAAAGGAGAACACCCCCTACTGAATAATCCTCCCCTACTGCAGCACAGTGATCCCCACAGCTCACTGTTGCCAACCTAAGCATTCAAAAGTCATGAATTGGACATTAAAATACATAAATAAATGAATCAATCACAAGCCTGGCTCCAAAGTGACCCTCTTCCCCCATCAGCTTTCTGATTTCAGTGATGCACCCCGTTCATGAGCCAGACCCCAAAAGTCATGAGACTGATTTAAAAATTAATAAGGTGTGTGGAGAGGAAACCAGCTAGGTACTCCAGCCAGTTAGGGCACAAGCAGCCAATGCAGGGACCTTTGGACATTCAGAAAACTTCCTATAGTTTTGACTGGACTTTCTCTGCCCTGTGCTGACTGGCTGTTTGCTCCAACCTTCCCCTCTTCCACATTGTTTTTCCACCTCAGCATTACTCCATACCTACCTTTCCTCCCCTGCCCTGTCCACCTTCCTCTCCTTCCCTTATCTTTCCAGTTAGCTGATCCCCTCCTAACTAACCCCCTCCTCCCCTAAATCAGTCATGGAACTACCATGCCATCTGCTCAGGGGCAGCTCCAGGCACCAGCATGCCAAGCAATCACCCAGGCCCTCCAGTACAAGTTTCATTTCTCCATCATCTCTGTCTCTCAGTTCCTTAGTCCCACAATGTGGCACAATCTGCCTAGTCCTCACTCTTGCCCCTTGTATCGGGGCAGACCGCTTATGTCCACATTCTCCACCACGTTGTGATGGTGTAGGGACTCACCATGTGGCGCCTCCAGGAATTCTGTCCAGAGGAGCACCCCCTCCTGGTGGTGTCCCATCCATCTTTCCACCTTCCATTGGCATCTCTGGACCCGCATTGCTCGCTGCCCTCCGGCAGTACCCCTTAGCCCATCCACACCCCCTTCTGGGGGTGCATCATCAGCAGTCCTACACCCCAGCCATCATGTCCAACCACACCCTCTGAGTCTAATCCCTCTTGTCAGGGATCTGGCAGAGTATAATGGCCACCTCCTAGGGCCAATGGCTGGGTGTACTGCGAGGGGCAGGGGTCCCAGCCCAGGGACCCTCTAGAGCTCCCTAGCCTCCCTGAGCCTGACCACCACTGCACTATCCACAGTGCTCGTCTCCTGCCTTTGAAGACTGACCTGCCCCTGTCAAAGGCCTGGGACAGACTGACTGCTCCCTTCCTGGGCAGCCTTCTTATAGGGCTGAGCCTGGCCCTGATTGACTGTCTCCAAACTGGTCCCTGATTGGCTCCCAATAAGCCCTTCTTTGATTGGCTCCCTGTCTGCACAGGCAGCTTGGCCTGCTGCAGGCCACTCTCACAGGGAGTGGGGCAGCCCGTCCCAGAACAACCCCAAAAGCACAACTGGCTATTCAGAGGAGACTCCGTCAGCCCCAGAGGGGGGGACTTACCATCCACCCCTTCCTGAGCACTAGCCTGCTTACCTGTACATCCACCCTGCCCCTCTCTATCTCCCCACTTTCCCTGCCCACACTCCCATGTGCTCCCCATATTTCTCTCTTCTTATCCCCCACTTCATCCCCTCTTCATCCTCTCTGCCTTCTACTGGTCCCTGCACTCCTAGCTCCCACACCCATCTGTATCTCTTCCCACCCAGCACCTTGCAGGGGGGAGGGCTGTCTGGAGAAGCTGGGGTGGGCAGCTCCCTTGCAGGAGTCCTCCCCAGCCCTGCAAGGCTGCACAGAGCTGGGGGAGCAGGCAGCTAGCTGGCACTGGGAGGAGAGTAATGGCTGCCCAGTGCAGGAGGGAAAAGCATAATAGACCCTGTTGGCTGGCAGAATTGGATTTTGGTACAAAAGGAACCTCCTTTTTCTACCTAGCTCCCATCCTGCTAGTGTGAAACACCAGCAGGCAGAGTGTGCCGAAAGGCCCAGCTGTGGAAGACGTGCATTCTTCTGCCTGATGTACAGTATTTGACTTAACTATCAAGCTGGCTTTAAAGGATGCTTCCTTGCAGCAGGAATCCAAAAAAGATGTTAAAAAAACACTGGAAAAAGCAAATACTGTGGCATGCAACAGCAGGTCCCTAGCAGGATTTGAACCATAGCCTTTCAGGTCCCCAAAGTAGACTGCTATCATTTCAGCTACACAACACACTCTTTGGTGCACTGATAAACCAGCCATGAGTAGGAGACATCACAAACTCTTTGCCCACAGGTTACACAGCACTTGGTTAGGTTTTTTGTTTGGTAAGAAAGATTGGCAGGTGGTTTAGCTGCTTCGGGAGGCACGAGAAGGGAGCTCAATTCCTTTTCCTGGGTGACCTTTGACAGGTCCCTCTCCTTCTCCACCGTCCAATGGGGCTAATAGCGCTGCCTTGTGTCACCGGGGTGTTGAGCAGATAAATAAGTCAGATAGTGAGGTGCTCAAATACTATGATGTGAGGGCTTGTTAATAGATGAACTAGAGTATGATCTCTGGAAGGGCAGTGTTACCTAGTAGTTAGAGGTGGGGTTGACTTTCAGGATGCCTGGGTTCTATCGTTGGCTCTTGTTGAGGAGGCTAGAGATATGCGAACCAAAACGTAGATTTGGCATTTTCATTCTGAAAGGCTAAAACATGTGCCTACCTTATTAGACAGCTGGGATCTATTCCCAGTGCTGCCTGAAATTTCCTGGTATAAACTTGATTTTAGCTTATTTGTAGGATGTCTGGTGCTAATACACAGCTGCCTTCTGAGGTTGGGGCATGAGGTTTAGTCAATAGTGAAAACTATGAAGTGCAGCTAGCAGAAGCCAGGGCGGCACTCAGGGCTGGCTCCAGGCACCAGCTGAGCAAGCTCGTGCTTGGGGTGGCAGATTCTACAGGGCAGCATTGCGCCCAAACCTAGGGGGCAGGGCTGCTTTTTTGTTTGTTTGTTTGTTTAATCTTATTTTGTCCGCTGCTCCGGCCGCCCTGTAGGGAGCAGCGGCATGGAGGAGGGGAGTGTCCTGCAGTAAACTCGGCAGGGCAGCCCGCGTCCTTCGCTCCCCGCCGACTGGAGCGGAGTGGTCGGGGCCGCGTGGTGGGCACCTCGATGAAGTGCTGGCCGCCCCCCTTCTCTCTCTCCCCCCCGCTCCTTCCCCTTCCACCTATTAGACAGGGTGCGCACTCTGCAACACAGGGAGTCCCCTGGCTCTGGCTGCCCTGTAGGCTTTTTTGTTTTGTTTTTCTCCTGCTTTGCTGGCCGCGCCATTGTTTCTCCCCCCGCCCTTCCCCATTTGCTGCTTCAGCCACGCCGTTTTTGTGTTGTTCCCCCCTGCTTTGCCGCTCTAGCCGTGCCATGTTCTCCCCCACCCCAGATGTAGCTTTCCTTGTGTAGGCAGAGTATTGCCTGCCCTGGCAGTGTTGCAAACATGCACCCAGAGTCCACACAAATATGCAATGTTCCATAAAGCTGGTATGCTGAGATGCCTGCAGCTGGGAGCTGCAGATTGAGGATGTGGGATGGGGAAGGCATACCCCCATCTGCAGGGCTGGGCACTGCTCTATGGTGTTGCACTGCTCTATGGTGATCATACTGGCTGCTCCTTAGGTGTTCACATATCATGGCCAGAGGCAGGATTTTATAAAAACTCTGGATATTTTCAAGCACTGCAGCATGGCACAACTCCTCTCTTGACATTGATATTAACACAGTCTGCAGCTCCAGTTACTCATTGCTTCCACTAGCTCCCTGGGGCCCAACCCCAAAACTCCTCATGTCCAGTAGCTACAGCTACAGCTACAGCAGGCACTAGAAGGGGAGCCTGGTGGTGTGCAATCAGCAGTGTGGCTATCTGAGTCATAGAATATCAGGTTGGAAGGGACCTCAGGAGGTCATCTAGTCCAACCCCCTACTCAGAGCAGGACTAATCCCAAGACAAATTTTTGCCCCAGATCCCTAACTGGTCGCCTCAAGGATTGAGCTTACATTCCTGGGTTTAGCAGGCCAATGCTCAAACCACTGAGTCATCAGGTTTTTCATAGATTCATAAATGTTAAGACCAGGAGGGAGCAGTCTCACCTCCTGCAAAGCACAGCCCAGAGACCGTCACCTATTAACTCTTGTATCCAGACCAGAACTCATGATGGATAGGGTTGCCAGGTGTCCAGTCAAAAAGGGGACCTGATAGTGCATGGTCAGTACTACTGACCAGACACCAAAAGTCTGGTTACCTGAGTAACTCAATCGGCTTCCATTCTGTTGTTGAGAGGATGGGAACTTGGAAAAGCATCTGCTGGAGGAGCACTCAGGAACTGCCTGGCTCTGGTAGAGAGAGGTGCCGGTGCCTGGGGGAAGGGATCCTGAAGCGTGCAGCATTTGAGGAGTGGAGCTGGTGGCTGGACTTGCTGCCCAAGCTCCCCTCTCAGTCTCCTTTGTGCCCTGCCCCTGGGGTGCTGCCCCCCCATCATGCCCCAGTCACTCTATACCCCTGGAGCATGGCTCTCCTTCCCACATCCTGTCCTAGTCACCCGTCTGCCCCTAGAGCCTTGCTCAACTGTCAGGGAGAAGAAGATGGAGAGAGCAGTAGGTGATGGGTTGGGGTGGGGGGGAAGCTGAATGGGGGTGGGACCTTGGGGGGAAGAGGTGGTGCAGGGGGCAAGGGAGAGTCCAGTGCTCAGTGTTTGGTTTTCACAAATTAGAAAGTTGGCCACTCTAGCGATGGAGCCAGAGTAGAGCTCTTTAGAAAGGCGTCCGCTTAAAGAACTCAGAAGATGGAGAATCCACCACAACCCTTGGTAAATTGTCCCAACGATTAATCGCCCTCTCTGTAAACAGGGAATCACCATTTTCGTTATTTTCACACTTCTGTGTCCTCCATCTTGGATGGGCTTCTTGTTGTCCCAATTTGGTGCCCTTTTTCCTTGTCCCTGATTAGACAGTCACAGCTTTGTTGGTGTTTGAAATCTTTTAGGAGGTTTGTGTAAGTAACGGATACTTCAAGCTGCCTAGATACTGCTAGAAAGTCTGCCCAATAACCAGAGAGAGTGGGAAAGGATATGTGATCAGTGTGAAAATCTATATAAGGACTTGACACACAGCGACTGGTTGCTGTCTGTCCTAGTGGCAGCTTGTGTCCACATCTCATCGAGGGGGAAAGCAAGGGCTCCAGAACTTGTACTATAGACTTGGGGAAAGCAGAGGTTAGCTCTGCTAGTACTGGAGACGAAGAAAGGAGACGAGAAGAACTGCACGCTTACCATTGCTCCTGGTCCTGTCCTTAGCGGAGGTGTTCCTGAGCAGCGGTTCCTGGGTTCCAGAAGGCGGTTTCTGGTTGAAGACTTCAGGGTTCTTGGCCCGTTACCCTCATCCTGGTTTCCTGCGTGGAGACAGTATTATAGAGATTTTTTCTACACCTGTTGACCACTCTTGTTTCAGGCTTCATGCCACAGTTATGTTAAACCTACTGAGTGGTTTGTTAATAAAATCTTTTTTGTTTAAGTATATCACTGTGATAGTTTTCACTGTTGGGGAAGGTTGGTGCAGGTGGGAGGGTGACAGTTGATAGATGCTGTTGGGGGCGTTCTTAAGCTGGGCGGGGTCCTGTTATTTTGGATTCCTAACTGCCCAGGCAGTTCAGGAGGAGTAAATTGTGTGAACTCTGACTGAATTGTGTAACAGTTCTGGCGATCGTGGCAGGACCCCTTATTGGTCATCCCTATGACATTGCTGTTTGACCTTTGTCGGTTGGCCTTGCAGCATTGTTGTTCCCTCCTTCCTTTTACATTTATGATTTACTTAGTACGATTTAACTAGATCCTCAGATTCTGAGGGGGGAATCACTGGACGTGTCCAATGGATTTTTAGTTGGAACCCAGATTTGTGGAGTGTGACTGCTGCTGTGTGAGTGGTAAAGGACCCTTGACCTTGTAAGCTGCACAGCAGAGCTGCTGGCACTGAGTATTAGTGGGTGCTGCTTGAAGTAGTGGCTGAATTGACAGCAGAGGCACTGATATAACTACTGGTGGGCGCTCCTGAACTCATGATCAACTTGTTGGAAAGCAGACACTCCTGTGGTGAAAGCCTCAGTGAGCTCTGTTAGCACTAATACTTTGGGGGAATGCAGAAACATTTGGGGAAGCCCTGGTGAGCCCTGTTAGTACTGAATATCAAGTGGAAAGCAGATGCTCCTGTGGTGAGAGTCCCAGTGAGCTCTGCTAAGTCTACACAGGTTGTACAGAGTCTCTAGTGGTGAAAGTCCCTGAGTGCTGTGTGGTGCAGTAGAGACTCCAGTGGTGAAAATTCCTGAGCTCTACTAGCTGGTATCGGTGTCTGTGTAAGTCAGATATTTAACCAATTTACAGGATGAGTTCCAGGTGGTTTGGGTCAGACGGCTGATCCAAAGAGGTTAATACAAATTCTCTTGACTGTTATGTGAATTTTTATGGGAAATGCAAGAATCATTGGGCCAAAAATGTTTTTAACGATGGTGATGCTTTTGAAAATCTGTGTAAATTGTGTGAAAGTTTTCTAGTGTCAAAGCTGGTACCAGGTAAAAAGCTTAAGAAGCGGGCAATGGTACAGGCTATGGATGGTAGCCATAGAACTAGACTGGCATATTACATCTAAGGACCAGCTTATCTCTCAGTTAAGAGTCAGGTAGGACAACAGCAAGAAAGTAATGAGAAGTTGGCTGCTCAGAACAACATTCTGTCTTCACAACTGCTAAACTAGTCCCTGCAGATCGGCTAGCTTGAGAAGCAGGTACAGGAGATAAGTTTAGAGTTGACTAGGACAGAAAAGGAGATCTTCGTTTTGACAAAAAAGATTAGAGAGGTCTCAAGCAGCATCACGGTCAAGAGAACCCCAAAAGGTAGCTTGAGTCATGACGGTTGTGAGGGCAAGGTAAGTGCCTTGAGGGAGTGTCACGGAGTATGGGGGAGTCAGGCCCTGCACCCCTCTTCCTGGGACTTATAGTGACTCTCAGCCAGCCAGTAAAACAGAAGGTTTATTGGACAATAGGAACTCAGTCTACAGCAGAGCTTGTAGGCACAACCAGGACCCCTCAATCCAGTCCTTCTGGAGGTTCAGGGTGCTTGGATCCCAGCTTGGGATTCCCTGAATTCCCCCACGCAGCCCAAAACCGAACTGACCAAACCCTCCCTAGCAGGCTCTCTCCCTTTTTCCAGCTTTCCGGGCCAAGGTGTTTTCTCCCTCCTCCCCCCCGCCTGGCTCAGGTTACAGTCTCAGGTCCTGTCCCTCACCTAAAGTCACCCCCTGCTCTCCCATCCCCCACACTGACAGTTCCTACTCCATCACACGCTCCCCCCTTCGAGACTGAACTGAGCGGGGTCACTTTGACCAGTGACGTGGGGAAGTTCAGGACCCCCTCTTCAGGACAACGCATCTGCTATCATACTGGCACTTCCCTTCACATGGACCACGTCCATGTCATAGTCCTGCAGGAGCAGGCTCCACCTCAGGAGCTTGGCGTTGGCTCCTTTTATTTGGTGCAGCCAGGTTAGAGAGAGTGGTCAGTGTACACGATGAAGTGTCGCCCAAAGAGATATGGCTCTAGTTTCTTAAGGGCCCACACCATGACCAGGCATTCCTTTTTGATGGCTGTGTAGTTCTGCTCCCGGGCTATCAAATTCTTGCTCAGATACACGATGGGGTGTCTTTTCCCATGTTCAGCCTCCTGCATTAACACCGCCCCCAGTCCTGTGTCTGAGGCATCAGTGAACACCATAAAGGGCTTGTCAAAGTCTGGGTTTGCCAGAACTGGGCCACTAACCAGAGCCTCCTTCAGCGTCTGGAGAGCCTCCTGGCACTTCTCGGTCCAGACCACGTTGTCTGGCTTCCCCTTCTTGCACAGCTCAGTGATGGGGGCAGCTATGGCGCTAAAGTGGGGCACGAACCTTTGATAGTACCCTGCCATCCCGATAAAGGCTTGGACCGGCTTTTTGGTTTGGGGAGTGGGCCAGTCTTTGATCACCTCCAACTTGGTTGGTTCCGGCTTTAGGCAGCCTGTCATGGTATAATTCCCCACCCTGAACCTCAGCGTCCAAAAGATGAGGTACCAGCATGAATTCCTCTAAGCTTGATTACCAGGTTAGAACCTGTAGCGCTGCCACCAACCAGGAATTCCAGTGCCTGGTACACTCTGGTCCCCCCAGGACCTTGCCTGGGAACCCCAAGACCCAGACCCTCTGGATCTTAACACAAGGAAAGTAAACCCTTTCCCCCACCGTTGCCTCTCCTAGGCTTTCCCTCCCTGGGTTACCCTGGAAGATCACTGTGATTCAAACTCCTTGAATCCTTAAACAGCGAGGCAATTCCCTCCCCTCCTTCTCTTTCCCTCCAGCACTCTCCTGAGAGAGAAAAATAATCCTAACCAGCAGAGCAACATACATATACCTTTCTCTCCCCCTTCTTCTCCTTTCTCCCCACACTATCCTGGGTGATTCGCAACCTAGTCTACCAGATAATAACCAATTCAGGTTCTTAAAGAAGAATTTAATTAAAGAGAGAAAAAGAGAAAATTATCTTTAAATTAAAATGGAATAGTAAGGGTCTTTCAGCTATAGACATGGGATACTCCCCAGCCTAACGTATAACAAGTACAATTAAATCCTTTGCAAAATACAAATTGAGCTCCTCGCCAGCGAAATACACATTTGGTAAAACAAAGTAAGAAAACAAACATAAGCCTAACTCGCCATCTACCTAGTACTTACTATTTGGAATCTATAAGAACCTGTATCAGGGAGATTGGAGAGAAACCTGGTTGCACGTCTGGTCCCTCTCAGAACCCAGAGAGAACAACAACCAAATTCTAACAGCACACACAGAAACTTCCCTCCCTCGAGATTTGAAAGTATCCTGTCCCCTGATTGGGCCTCTGGTCAGGTGACAGCCAGGCTTACTGAACTTGTTAACCCTTTACTGTCAAAAGAGATATAAGGTACTTCTGTTCTATTAACTCCTACTATCTGTTTATGACACAGCCGCTCCCCACCCGATGGCCCAGATAAGACACTTCAGCCATCCTCACCTTGGACTTCTTAGCCTTTATGGTTAACCCAGCCTCTTGGAGTCGGTCCAGCACTTGTTTAACCTGGGACACGTGGTCCTCCCAGCTCTGGCTAAAGACACAGATGTCGTCAATGTACGCCACGGCAAAACTCTCCATCCCCCTCAGTAGCTGATCCACTAGGCGCTGGAAGGTGGCCAGTGCTCCCTTGAGGCTGAAAGGCAAGGTCAGAAACTCGTAGAGCCCCAGAGGGGTGATAAAAGCTGATTTCAGCCTGGCATCTGCATCCAGCGGCACTTGCCAGTAGCCCTTGGTAAGATCCATGGTGGTGAGGTACTGAGCGCCTCCCAGCTTGTCTAGGAGCTCGTCAGACCTGGGCATGGGGTAGGCATCAGATACCGTGATGGCGCTGAGCTTTCGATAATCCACACAGAACCAGATCGACCCATTCCTTTTGGGGACCAGCACCACTGGCGAGGCCCAAGGGCTGGAAGACGGCTGGATCAGCCCCAAAGCCAGCATGTCCCTGACCTCTCTTTCCAGGTCCTGAGCAGTTTTCCCTGTAACTCGGAAAGGGAAGATCTTATAGGAGGTTGTGACCTGGTCTCCACCCGGTGGACAGTCAAATTAGTGCATCCAGGCTGGTTGGAAAACAGTTGTTGGTACAGATGCAGCACCCCTCTTATCTCAGCATGCTGGTCCAGGGTCAGCTGATCAGAAAGGGGAATTGCTTCTAGGAGAGAACCAGCTGTTGTCCCAGCAAATAGATCTACTAAAGGGTCATCTCCCTGCTCCTCCCAATGTTCACACATGGCCAACACCACATTCCCCTGTCATAGTATGGCTTCATCATATTCACATGGTACACCCGGCGGTGGTGAGCCTGGTTTGACAGCTCCACCACATAGTTTACCTCATTTAGTTGCTTGACAACCTTGAAGGGCCCTTCCCAGGAGGCCTGGAGTTTGTTCTTTCTCACAGAGATGAGAACCATCACCTGATCCCCGGTGGCAAAGGTGCGGGCCCACGCCATGCGGTCATACCAGACCTTCTGCTTCCTCTGGGCTCAGGCCAGATTCTCCCTGGCCAGGCCCATGAGCTCAGCAAGTCTTTCCTGGAAGGTCAGGACATAGTCCACCACCGACCCTCCATCGGGAGTGGCCTTCCCCTCCCATTTGTCTCTCATCAGGTCTAGGGGCCCCCTTACCCGCCTTCCATATAACAGTTTGAAAGGTGAAAACCCAGTAGATTCCTGGGGTACCTTCCTGTACGAGAATAGCAGGTGAGGTAAGTACTTGTCCCAGTCCTGTGGGTGCTGGTTCATAAATGTTTTTAGCATCATCTTTAGCGTCCTGTTGAACCTTTCCACCAGCCGGTTGGAATGGAGGTGATACGTTGAGGCCCAGTTGTGCTGGACCCCACATTTTTCCCACAAGCACCGGAGCAGAGCCGACATGAAGTTGGACCCTTGGTCTGTTAAGACTTCCTTGGGGAACCCCACTCGGCTGAAAATGGTCAGCAGAGCATCTGCCAGTGTCTGCTTCGATAGACGTCAAGGCGACCACCTCGGGGTAGCGAGTGGCGAAATCTACCACCACCAGAATGTATTTCTTCCCCGACCAGGTCGTCGTGCTGAGAGGTCCCACTATGTCTATGGCCCCCTTCTTGAAATGTTCTTCTATGATGAGTAAAGGCCTCAAAGCCGCTTTCCCTTTGTCCCGGGTCTTCCCCACCCTCTGGCAGGGGTCACAGGATTGGCAATACTGTCGGACATAGGTAAAGACCCCAGGCCAGTAAAAGTTCTGTAGCAGCCTCTGCCTGGTCTGCCGGATTCCCTGGTGCCCTGCAAGAGGGACATCATGGGCCAGGTACAGCAGCTTGTGGCGAAACTTATGGGGAATCACCAGCTGCCTCCTGATCCCCTATGCTTCTGCTTCCCCTGGGGGAGCCCATCCTTGGTACAGGAACCCCTTCTCCCACAGGAACCTCTCCTTGCAACCTCTCCTCATGGTCTGTACCGCACTGAGGGCAGCCAGGACCATTGGCCTCCACAAGGAGGGATCTTTCTGCAATTTGGCCTGGAACTCTGCAGCTGGGGAAGGGATGGGGACCTGCTGTCTCTCATCAGCTGGGTTGGGAGCCACAGCCCCTCTGAGCCTTGCCCTTGGGTGTTCCCTCCCCACCAGGGTAGGGTTCTGCGCCTCCGGGGTGACATCCTCCCCAAGGTCAGGGTGTAGGGTCCCTCGCCAGCTCTGGCTACAGGTCACGACTAAGGCGTTCTGGGTGTTGCTTGGCCAGTCCTGTATATTCCGCCCCCATCAACACCTCAGTGGCAAATGGTGGTTCACTCTCACCTCCTTGGGGCCCTCCTTGTCCCCCCATTTCAGATGCATCCTCGCCACGGGCACCTTGACTGGGGTTCCACCCACCCCCGTCAGGGTCAGGAAGGTGTTGGGCACCACCTGATCTGGGGCCACTACCTTGGGTCGGGCCAGCGTCACCTCAGCGCCCATGTCCCAGTTTCCATAGACTTTCCTCCCATCCACCTCCAGAGGAACAAGGCACTCGCTTCACAGGGACTTCCCTGTGCCCCACCCTGTAAACTGAGAACCTTGAGTCTGAGGCATCCAACACCCCAGAGAAGATGGCCTGGGGACCTCCTCTCTTCTGAGCAGTTGATAAGCTGTCAGTCCCCCTTGCCTGGGAAACCTGCCCCTCGTCCGGCTGGGCTTCTACCAAGTTAACCTGGTGTGGGGTCAGTCTGCTCAGTCTGTCCTTGAGCCTGGTGCACTGGGACCTTATGTGGCTCCTCTGACCATAGTGATAGGCGTTCATATCCCATTGCTCCCCTCGAACCGGTCGGTTGTCCCTGACGCTGGGCATTCCCCTTGGGAGGGGGTTCTCCCTATTCCCCCTTTGGGAGGTCCCAGGATGAGACTCTCTCTGCATTGCGGTGGACCTGTTTCTTTGGGACTCCTCCCTGCCACCCCTTGACCGGCTCTTCACAAACTCATTGGCCAGCCGCCCTGCATGTCTCGGGTTCTCTGGCTTTTGGTCCCTCAACCACAGCCTCAGGTTGGATGGGCACTGTTCATACAGTTGCTCCAGTACCAGCAGTTTAACCAGGTCATCCTTTGTCTGGGCCTCACCGGCCCACTTGCTGATGTATCCCTCCATGTGGATGGCTAGTTGCAGATATGAGACCTCAGGGGTTTTATACTGACCCCGGAACCTTTCCCGGTACATCTCAGGAGTCAGCCCAAACTCACGTAGCAGGGCCTGCTTGAATAGTTCGTAGTCCCCTTTCTCCGCCCTCTCCAGTTGGCGGTACAATGCCACGGCTTTGGGGTCCAGTAAGGGGGTGAGAACCTGGAGCCTGACCGCAGGATCTACCTGGTGCAGCTCGCAGGCCATCTCAAAGGCATCCAGTAAGTCATCCACGTCCTCCCTCTCCTTACGCTGGAGCACTTATCAAAGCTCCGCGCAGTCCTGGGCCCCCCCTCACTCACCGCAGCCAGGGGACCGCTGCTCCTCAGCCTTGCCAGTTCCAGCTCATGATGACGCTGTCTTTCTTTCTCCTCCCGGTCATGTTCCATCTGTCTCGCTTCATGTTCCCTCTGTCTCTCTTCTTGTTCCCTCTGTCTCTCTTCATGTTCTCTCTGTCTCTCACGATCCTCCAGCTCTCTCAGTTTTAGCTCTCTCTCCCATTCCAGCTGCTTCTGCTCCACGGATGCCGAGCATCACCGGGACGATCCCTTGGTGGTCGGCGAGCTTCGCTGGGGTCCCCTGCTGGCCGGGGGTGTCACGGTGCCCTTGGTATTTGCTGGGCTCCTTCCTGCCCTTCCCCTAGGCATAGGAAGGGGGGGTCTCGGGAAGCCTTCTGCAGCCGGCTGACCACTCCCAGCTGGGACAGACACTGGTGCCTGTGCTGCATCTGCCAGACTGCTTCCCGCAGAGACAGGGATCAGTTCATTCGACCGATTGCCCTCCTCCAGCTGGGCAATCAACTGGTCTTTGGTGAGCCTCCCACTGCGCAGCCCCCTCTGCTTGCACAGCTCCACCAGGTCACACCTAAGCCACTTGGCATACATCTTCCTGCTGGGCACTCACAGGCCTGGGTGTTCACTGCTCCCCACAGTTTACAGGGAGACCTCTAGTGTGCCAGCCCTTCTGGAGGTCACCACCTCTCTGACACAGTTGAGCCACAGACTCCTCCGCCCCTGGGACTGCTTGCTGCAAACCCCCGGGGGACCCTGTTACTGCTAAAGTCCTTCTCACTGGTCACACACTCCCAGGGGTTAATCACCCCTGAAATCGCCACTTCGTTTTACTGCTCCCTAGTCGCTTACTGCAGGAAGTGCCGTCCACGGGGTGCAGTAGATCCCACCACTGCCACCAGTTGTCACGGAGTATGGGGGAGTCAGGCCCTGCACCCCTATTCCTGGGACTTACCGTGATTCTCAGCCAGCCAGGAAAACAGAAGGATTATTGGACAATAGGAACTCAGCCTACAGCAGAGCTTGTAGGCCTCAATCCAGTCCTTCTGGGGGTTCAGAGTGCTTGGATCCCAGCTTGGGATTCCCTGAATTTCCCCACCCAGCCCAAAACTGAAACTGACCAAACCCTCCCTAGCAGGCTCTCTCCCTTTTTCCAGCTTCCCGGGCCAAGGTGTTCCCTGCCCCCTCGCCTGGCTCAGGTTACAGGCTCAGGTCCTGTCCCTCACCTAAAGTCACCCCCTGCTCTCCCATCTCTCACACCAACAGTTCCTACTCCATCACAGGGAGGAATTGCAGAGCGCTAATGGAATGCTCTCAGTGTTGAATGCAGATCCCTTGAGAGAATATGAATCAGAAGGGTCGGATTTGGATACTACCTTTAATTCAGATAGTGTAGTGAGTAGTGAGCAGGATGAATGGGATAGAAAAGTGGTAAGTTCTCATTGTTCTAGGTCCCCTGAGCATGTGTTTCAGGGAGCAGAGGAAGGAATAGGCACCCGCCCATGGCACCTATCACTACCTCGATAGTGAACTATGGACCAGTAGACCTGTTGAGACCAGCCATGGGATGAAGCATTATGGTCCAGAGAAGGCTAAGGCAGTAGGTAAGTTCTTAGGCCGTTTGAATAGTCAGTCTACTGTTGACTGGTTGTTCAAGCTATGTGGTATGCCTGCCATAAGCAAGGAGAATACCATAGCTTTATTAAGGGAATGTATATCTAGTGATGATTTCAGGGTGCTGCCAGGTGCAGTGCAACTAAATAACACTAGGGAAATTAGTGAAATGCATGAGGCAGTATTTAAACTGTACCACCCTCATGAAAACCTTATGGGGATAGGCAGAGAGTATGGGAGAGGCTGGATAGGTTTCTTGCTAGGAAAAGGTTGCTGTATTGGTTGTCTGGGATGTCGCAGGTGGTGAATGGAGTAGCCACCTGTGACACTGGAGAGTTTAAAGATGTTTTTGTTCAAGGACTCCTCCCTACACTCAAGATCGTGTTAGGTCCAGTAAACACTGGTCTGAGGTTGCTGTGGGAGGTCGAGAGAGGCTGTGAGAGACGTATGAGTTCCAGAAGAAAGTCTTCCCCCAGCTGTGGCAGAGGAGGAAGGTGTCGGCAATGAGGAGTGCCAAGATGAACCCTAGTGTCTCAAGAAGCAAGAGGTCCATCTACCCTGCAAGACATCATGGTTGTAGGATGGAGAGGGGTGGTGAAGAAGCCTTATCTTCTAGGGTGGCTAGGAAAAATCATGATTTTGCTGGGTCTGACCACCAGAAAGGGTTCCATATAATCCTTTGGAGACGTCTGCTGAGGTAGAAGAAAAAGGATCAGATTGATAGATTACTTGCAGAAGAGCTGCTGAGAAGGTTGGCTACACATGAGAGTAAGAGCCTTTCTGTAGGTGTTGACAGGCATGTGGAGATTCAAGAAAAAGTGAATGTCTTGTGACAGGAGAGATCCCTTCCTTCCTCTTTTGTGATGGCACCCATTGAAAATGACCTTTGGGGAAGACCAGTGGTTTAAGCCAACCTGGAAGGAAGATTTGGACGGTTTGATCAGATAATACTAGTGAATACTGGTGCCACATGATCGTTGATCTGCTCCAAGAAGATACCTGAGATCAGAAGATGCCCTGTCTTGAAAACTGAGGTCCTGGAAGGCTATAATGGAAAAGAAAGTGTAGTCCCATTTGTAGGCCCTCTCAAATGTAGAATTGGAAGGCTAGTTACTTAGTCTAGCTTTGGCATCCAATCCTTGGATGGGCAAGGGATTTTGGATGTGGACTTGTTAACCAGATGTGATTTGATCGTGGATTTGCCCAACTGAGTATTGGTTCAGGACAAGGCATCATCAGGAGGATTTGTTATCCCTGCTTGCCACTGAGTAGCAGCACTCAAGGCTCCAGAGGTGGTGATTCCTGTGTGGGAGCAAGAGGTCACAGAAGTGTTGGTGAGGTACCCAAAATCTTTCGCTAATAACAAGCTACAGTGCGGTAAAATCAGTGCAGAAGTGGTGGTGCTGGGTTCTGACCTGAAGCCCCAGAAGCAATACCGATATGCTAAGAATGCTGAGGAAGGGATCAAAGAGACCATTGATGCCATTCTGGAACAAGAAGTATAGGTAGAAACAGTTAGTTCATGTAATTCACCAATATGGCCTGTGCTTAAAGCTGACAAGAAAACCTGGAGGCTCACAGTGGACTATCAAGAACTTAACAAGGTAGCTCGCTGGATGGTGCCGGTGATGGGGAAGTTTCAAGAGGTAATATTGGCAATTTCAGCAGGTGCCAAGTGGAGTTCACTGTATTGGATTTATCCAGTGCATTCTTCTCCATACCACTCCATTACAGCTCCTGGTACAAGTTTGCCTTCACTTTCAATAACAGTCAAGTTACTTTCATCCAAGTTACAGAAGGATATCATAACACACTGTCCACATGTCATAAGTATGTTTTCAAGATCTGGAGTGACATAAAGAACAGAGACAGTGTCATAAGTTATGTGGATGTTAAACTGATTGCAACAGAGACCAGAGAAGAGCATCTGGAAATGCTACAGACAGTATTGAGCAAGATACAAGAGACTGGCTTCATAGTTAACCCTGTGAAGACCCAGATGCTGCAACAGAGAGTCACCTGTCTGGGAGTGGAGCTAGGTGAGTCTGGGTGAAGACCATGTGCCCAGTGGATTGACCTGATCTGCAAGATGCCTACTCCACAAGATGTTTCATCCCTACGTTCATTCCTCGGTTTAACAGGATTTTCAAGAGATTTCTTCAAGAACTATTCTGAAATTGCTCAGCCCCTATACAACTTACTGAAGAAAAATCAAGTTTAGATATGAGAGAAGCCTCAAGAGGAAGCCTTCTGCCAGTTGAAAATCTTTGTGTTGAAAGTGAGAGCACACCGAAAAACCTGAGATGAAGTAGCCAAATTGAACAATAGGGCAGACTTTCTGGCAAAGGAGGCAGCACTATTAGGTCCTGATACTCTCTGGATGAAGACAGTGGACCTAATCAGCAAAGTGCAACCTGATGACCCAACACTACAGCAATCACACCTTTTGGTACTCCAGAACCAAGATCCAGAGATTCAGGATTTGGTTAAACAGGGGGAGTCTAAGAACTTTAGGATCATTAAAACTAAAGATGAGCTTGTTATGGCTGTCAGAAAAAGTAACAGTGAGGGAACTACAGTGGTAGTGATATCTGTGTGTCTAAGGAAAGAACTTGTTGCTTTGGCTCATGGCCAGGGGCATTTTGGCATAGAGAAGACAGTCAATAGGATCTTGACTGTCAGGAGGTGGCCTGCTTATGTGAGGTATATAGAGCATCACATCGTCAACTGATTACCCTGTCCAGAGAACAACCCTGACAACAAGGTGGTGAAGGGATCCTTGCTGCACCAGCCCATAGTAGATCCATGGTCTAGGTTGCTGTGATGTTATCTGATTAAAATATGACCATGCAAATCATTGTTGCTACCACTGTCATATAATTGCAACAAATCTTATACTACGTGTGACTCATGGCCCGAAAAGGGTTAACCATCCTGAAGGATAATTGACCCAGATTCAACCTTTAGAGACATGATAGAAAAGTATGTGAATAGTAATAAGGGCCATTCCTTGGTAGATAGGCTAGAAATTCAAAATGCAAACCTATATTGTTAGAAATTAGAGATGATACCAATTGTATGTTTGTACTCATATCTTGTTAAATAGCTGTTGATTTAAAGATCAAAAAGGAATATTAATATTAAGATGAATCTTGGGTAAAATAACATCATTGTCTATATTTTCTTTAAAGTTTGTGATAGACTGCCTAATGGATAAATTGCCTTATGTTAAGCTGTGTAGCTAATTATTGGTGAGGCTTAGGAAACAGGGCTACTTCAAAGTATCCATGATTGCCTATTGTTTGCCTAAGGACTCCAACCTGTCAAAGAAGGCTAGAAAACAGTATGAAAGAACCTTAGGTCCTGATCTTTTTGATCTCAGATTTGCTAAAGCTTTATCAGGGAAGCCTAAGTCACAAGGAGTGAGATCCCAGTTCTGACTAGACCGTCCTGAATATAAACATTGGACTATAAACTATTAACTAATTCTGAAAGAACTCTTTGCAACTACAAAACTCACCATCTCTACTGTGAATCTGATTTCAGAAACTGTACTCATGTCATGTCTGTATGTATACTGATAGACTCACAGACTTTAAGGTCAGAAAGGACCATTAAGATCATCTAGTCTGACCCTTGCACAACGCAGACCACAGAATCTCACCTACCCACTCCTGTAACAACCCCCTAATCTATGTCTGAGTTATTGAAGTCCTCAGATTGTGGTTTAAAGACCTCAGGGTGCAGAGAATCTTCCAGCAAGTGACCCATGGCCCACGCTGCAGAGGAAGGTGAAAAACCTCCAGGGCCTCTGCCAATCTGCTCTGGAGGAAAATTCCTTCCCAACCCCATTTATGGCCATCAGCTAAACCCTGAGCATGTGGGCAAGACTCATCAGCCAGCACCTAGGAAAGACTTCTCTGTAGTAACTCAGATCCCACCCCATCTAACATCACAGATCATTGGGTCAATATTTATCTGCTAATAATCAAAGATCAATTATTGCCAAAATTAGGCTATCCCATCATACATCGCCTCCATAAAACTTATCAAGCTTAGTCTTGAAGCCAGGTATGTCTTTTGCCCCCTACTCCCTTGGAAGGTGTTCCAGAACTTGTATAATGGTAGTAACACCTCCTTATCTTACTGTAATTACCTCGCCTGATGCATCCCAAGACCACATTAGCGTTCCTTTGTCTAAAAATCTGTTCTTCTCAAAGAAGGAGATCAGGTGGTTTGGACCGATCTACCTTTTGTAACACCGTTGTATTTTGTCCCACTTACCGTTGACCAATGTCCTTAACTACTTTCTCCTTCAAATATTTTTCCAAGACCTTGCATACTACAGATGTCAAACTAACAGGCCTACTCGGATCACTTATTTTCCCTTTCTTAAAATAGGAACTATGTTAGCAGTTCTCCAGTCATCATACGGTACAACCCTGAGTTACTGATTCATTAAAAATTCTTGCTAATGGGCTTGCAATTTCATGTGCCAGTTCCTTTAATATTCTTGGATGAAGATTATCTGGGTCCCCTGATTTAGTCCCTTAAGTGTTCGAGTTTGGCTTCTACCTCGGATGTGGTAATATCTACCTCCATATCCTCATTCCCATTTGTCATCCTACTATTATCCCTAAGCTCCTCATTAGTCTCATTAAAGACTGCGGCAAAGTATTTGTTGGGCCATGCCTTGATTATCCTTAATCTCCATTCCATCCTCAGTGTTTAGTGGTCCCACTTCTTCTTTCTTTCTTTTTCTTCTTATTTATACGGCTATAGAACTTTTTACTATTGGTTTAATTCCCCTTGCAAGATGCAACTCTACATGGCTTTGGCCTTTCTCACTTTATCCCTACATGTTTCTGACCTCAATAAGGTGAGCTTTCTTTGCTAATCCCTCCATCTTCCACTCCTTGTAGGCTTTCTGCTTTTCTTAATCACCTCTCTGAGATGCTTGCTCATCCAGTTTTGGTCTACAGCTCCTGCCTATGATTTTCCCCTTTCTTGAATGCAGGTTTCTGATAGTTTCTGCAACTTTGACTTGAAGTAATTCCTGGCCTCCTCTCCCATTAGATCCACAAGTTCTTCATCCTATCCACTTCCCTAATTAATTTCCTTAATCTTTAAAGTTAGCCCCTTTTGAAATAAAAAACCCTAGTCCAGATCTATTTTGTTTATCCTTCTATCTAGTTTGAACTGAATAGCTCATCATCACTTGAACCAAGGTTGTCTCCTACAACCATTTCTTCTATGAAGTCCTCACTACTCACCAAAACCAAATCTAAACTGGCATCCCCTATTTGTTGGTTCTTCACTACTTGGTGAAGGAATCCATCAGCTATCGCATCCAGGAAAAATCTGAGCCCTATTATTGTTACTAGCACTTGTTCTCCAGTCTATATCTGGGAAGTTAAAAAGTCTCCCATGATCACACAATTCTCATTAGTGTTTACTTCATTAAAAACATTAAAGAAGTCTCTATCCATATCCAAATTAGATCCCAGCGGTCTGTAGCACACCCCAAACACTATCTCAGGGGAGGCTGTAGTAGCTTTCTTTCCCAGTGTGAATTTTGCCCAGACAGATTCTGTCTTACCCATTTCATCCCTTCTTATTTCTTTACAGTCTACCTCATCATTGATATACAATGCTACTCCACCACCTTTGCCTTTATTTCTGTCTTTCCTAAACAGCACATAGCCGTCAATACCTGTACTCCAGTCATGACTACTATTCCACCATGTTTCTGTTACCCCAATAATATCCGGTTTCACTTCCTGTACCAGTAGCTCTAGTTCCTCCATTTTGTTACCTAGGCTCCTCGCATTAGTGTACAAACATCTTAATTTTTGCCGTTTGACTTCACTGACATTCTTTACCCGATTAGGCATAGACATTCTACCACCAGTATCACCTATTAGACTGGTATCTACACTACCCTTCCTCCTTATGTCCATTCCCCTACCCATGGCTGTATCTTTTCTTACTTTGTTTTCTTCCCTCTCAACGTTAAATTCCAGCATGGAGATTACCTGGATATCTCCCAACCATCACCCCCAAATTCCTAGTTTAAAGCTCTCTTAATCAGTTTTGCCAACCTCCATCCTAAAAGTCTATTTTCCTCCTTACTCAGGTGAAGTCTGTCCCAAGAGAACAGTCCTCTGTCCATGAATGACTCCCAGCGGCTGTACATCCCAAAGCCCTCCTTATAGCACCACTGCCTGAGCCATCTGTTGATCGCCATAATCTTGTCACACCTTTGTGCCTTTCTCTAGGAACAGGCAGAATCCCACTGAAGCTCATCTGAGCCTGGATTTCCTTTTGCGTCTTCCCCAGCCTGGCATAATCTCCCTTGATACGTTCCAGTGAGAATCTAGCTGTATCATTTGTTCCCACATGAAAAACAATCAGCGGATTCTTTCCCGCTCCTGTTAGGATCCTTTGCAGCCTCAGGTCCACATCCCATATGTTAGCAGCTGGCATACGGCACACCCTTCTGTTCTCCACATCAGCTCTAGTTACAGGCCTGTCTATTCTTCTCAGTAAGGAGTCCCCAATCACAGAGACCTGCTTTTTCCTGGTAACAGTGTGATTCTATGGTCTATCCCCTGCTCCCACTGGCTGCAGGTCCTCTCAATTCCTATTCGCCCTTGCAATCCTCTGCAACCCAGCCTGTATCCTCCTGGGGCTCATATTGGGTGTTGTTGTCTCCACTGACTCTTCCCCTCTTCCAATAGGACAAGTTGCTCTTCTCTTCTTCCTTGCCCTCTCACCTTCAGTGGCCACCTGCTGTGCCCCTTCTTCATTTTCCAATTCCAGAAACCTGTTCCTGAGCTCTATTTCTCTTTCACTGGCCAGTCTTTTCCTCTGCCTGGTTCTCTTAGTCACATGCTTCCACTGTCCACTTTTCTCACCCAGCAGTCTCCCCTCAGAATTCTTTGGTCCTGCTTCCATCTGCAAGTCTGAGCTTTTCCCTTCAGCCTCCTCATGTCTTTGCTCCACCATCCACTCGAACCCCCTTCTAAACTCTACCAGAGTTTCCACCTGCATCTTTTCCTCAGATCTTTTCTTCCATCAGCTCTATAGGCAGCATTTCATGAAGACGAAACTCTTTTCAGGTACTGCCTCCAGGATCATGTACATGCCGCAGCTTCCACATCCAGTCATCCTCATTGTGTCTTCCACTGCTGCCTCTGTATCATAGATTCATAGATTCTAGGATTGGAAGGGACCCGAGAGGTCATCAAGTCCAGTCCCCTGCCCTCATGGCAGGACCAAATACTGTCTAGACCATCCCTGATAGACATTTATCTAACCTACTCTTAAATATCTCCAGAGATGGA
>NC_133794.1:17744373-17745941 GCF_003597395.2 Chelonoidis abingdonii | reverse complement strand
CCGGAGCCGCGGGACCAGGGCGCGGGGCGGCGAAATTGCCATGTGCCTAGGGTGCTAAAACCCCTAGCGCTGGTCCTGGACATCACCCTTGTTTTTTACCCCTTTTAGCCTAACCCAGAGACGCCCAACACTTCTGTCTCCTATGTCCATCTCCACCTCAGTCCAAGTATGTACATTTTTAATATATAAGGCAATACCTCCTCCCTTTTATCCCTGTCTATCCTTCCTGAGCAAGCTGTACCCATCCACACCAACATGCCAGTCATGTGTATTATCCCACCAAGTTTCAGTGATGCCAACAATGTCATAGTTGTATTTATTAGCACTTCAAGTTCCTCCTGCTTATTACCTATACTTCTTGCATTTGTATATAGGCATCTAAGATACTAGTTTGATCTTGCCTCCCAGTTTTGCCCTGACGCTCCATTCTCTCTGCCATTATAGCCCATGCTCCCTCTTGTTTCCAACCCACCTTCCAGGTCTCCATGTATCGGTCATAGCCTTCTCACCTAAAACCTGTTAGTCCAGGAAACACAAACCAAAGCAGACCACCACCAGCTACAGCAAAACAAACCCCCAATGGGCACCAGAACACTGGCAGAACACCACCTACTCCCTTCACTAGCCTGTCTATTCTTCTGCCTAGCTCTCTTAGTCTCCCCCACAAAAACTCCCACTGAAACTCCTCTATTTACAGCTCTGTTTGCTGGCTCCTGTGCTGCTGCAGCTGCCTATGCTGCTGCCTGACTGGCTGGCTACCTTTAAGGACCCCCTAAGCAGAGAAGCCTTGCCCCCTAATCAGGGCTCAACTTCTCTCCCAGCACACTGCTCCTACCAGCCTCCACAGATATAACTACAAAATATAATACACAAAATATAAAAACCATCTTTTAACCAATACTGACTCTCTTTTCTTTTTTAATACATTTTAGTTTAATTGATAAGAATTGGCTATAAGTGTGATTTTGGGTAAGATCTGGAATATTCAGTAACCTGGGAGGCAAGGTGGCCGATCCTTTGGGATTGGCAGAACTTTCTTATATGATTAATAAGATTTTCAGTAATCCTCATCATATTTGACTTGGGTGTCTTGTTGGAGGCCTCAGGCTGGGTTGCTTTAAGAGAACTGTGCGGTTAGCTTCTGGGCAACCAGTGAAGTATTATAAAAACTATTTTGTGCTGATGTGATGGGGCAGGGAGCAGGGCAGATTTGACCTGGGAATGTTGCAGGGAGGTTACATTGGGAATAAGAGGAAATCCACCTGTGCTGTAACCTGAGCCAGAAGCGGGGCTGGGAGAATTCACACCAGGAGGACTTGATTGAGGGGTCCTGGTTGTGCCTATGTGATGTTATTGATGTAATCTGGGACCAAATAGAACATGGTTGCAACCAAGGTTCTGTAGTGGCACCAAATCTTATGTAAAGGGGGTCATATAAGGTGTCTAAGACTAGGTTATGGGTTGCTGGTTATGATTATGCTGTCTATATGTATGTATCATTTTGTAATTGAAGTTATAAGTATTGGCTCTATACTGTCTGTATTTTAAACTTATGCTATGCTTCTGGG
>NC_133794.1:17700861-17743819 GCF_003597395.2 Chelonoidis abingdonii | reverse complement strand
AGGATTGACAACAGCGTGATTTGTGGGTAAGATCTGATTTGTATATTGACCTGGGTCTGGGGTTTGATTCTTTGGGATCAAGAGAACCATTTTCTTTTACTGGGGTGCTGGTTTTCATAACCATTTATCCCCAGGATGAGTGGCACTGGTGGTGATACTGGGAGACTGGAGTGTCTAAGGGAATTGCTTGTGTGACTTGTGGTTAGCCAGTGGGTTGAGACCAAAGTCCTCTTTGTCTGGCTGGTTTGGTTTGCCTTAGAGGTGGAGAAACCCCAGCCTTGGGCTGTAACTGCCCTGTTTAACCAATTGGTCCTGAATTGGCACTCTCAGTTGGGTCCCGCCAGAACAGCATTGTCACAGCCTACAAGCTATGCTGTAGACTGAGTTCTTATTGTCCAATAAACCTTCTGTCTTACCGGCTGGCTGAGAGTCACTGTGAATCCCAGGAAGAAGAGTGAAGGGCCCTGACTCCCCGACACTCCGTGACAGCTGGTTTGGTAAACCTAAGTATTGGAATATCCACCAACTTTGGGGATTGTCTGACCCATTCTTTGCAGTTCAGCCTAATTGAGTAACTCCAGTGTGGCTCCCTGAGACCCTGGTCACAGTTGCAAATTGATTTTATAGGCCCATCTATTGCTACCAGACAGTACTTGTTACCTCACCCTCAGTCTGGGTGAGGTAACAAGTACTGTCTGGTAGCAATAGATGCTTTCTCAAAGTGGGTGGAGGCACACCCAACGCGAAACAACACATCCAATACTCTGGCTAAGGTCTGCTGGAGCAGATCTTTTCCAGGTTCAGACTACCTGATGTAATCTATTCTGACTGGGGCCCTCACTTGTAGGTGATATAGTTAGGTGTATATGTCAGGCATTTGGGATAAAGCAGAGGTTGCATATTGCAGGTCACCCTCAAAGTTCAGGTTTAGTAGAACGAACCAATAGAACCCTAAAGACTGCATTGAGAAAGATAGTGAAACAATCAGGTAAAGATTGGGATAGAAAGCTCCCACTGATTCTCATCGCACGAAGGTCAATGGTAGCTTCACATAGGCTTACACCTCACAGGGTCCTAACAGGTAGACTCATGAAGATCCCAGAGCAATAGTGGCTGGGTGGAATGCCACCTGATGATTATCAGCCACAGGTTCTGACGGATAAGTTCATAAGTGAGTTGTTAGATTCCATCAGTAAGATCCAGAGACAAGTTGTCATCAACCTGAAGGCGAATAGAAAGCTAATGGACAAACGACTGGGGGACACTTCAAAGGTAACCAAGTGGAACGTCGGGGACAGAATGCTGTACAGGTTTTATATGGAAAAGAGCCATGCATTGAGCCCCAGGTGGGTGGGCCCTATTGTTATTGTTGACAACAGAGATCTCCCATGATGCAGTGCTTCCCTGCTTTTCTGGACCCAGAGTTCAGTGGGGTTCTTGCCTTGGAATCTCTGTTATCCATTCTGTATGCTAATGGAGAAGCCTTCCTGTTCTATCTTTTATGCAGATGAAGCTAAGGGAGTTGTCTTAATCCTGTCACCCTTGTCAAAAGGGGTTTAGGTGTGTGTCTTACTGCCTTTTTATTGCTTCTGTGTCTTTCTTCTGATTGGTTTTGGTACAAGCAGAGGCTGGGGGTGTGTCCTTCATGAGTCAGACAGGCTGGATATTGCACCCTGGTTCCCCAAGAACACAGAGCTGACTGGTAGCAGACTGCATTCACAGTAAACAACAGAGTCTCAAATGTAACCCTAGAAGATGCTAATTGGGAGACGTTTGCATCCGTGTACAGATTGGATGTTGGATGCATGTGGATAATTAGTGATACTTTTCTCACTGACTGCACTCTGCAAGTGGCAGAAAACAATGGTTCCCTTTGTTCATATGTGGAAACAAAAAGAATAGTTGGATGAAAGTTGGGGTAAACACTATTGATATTGTAATCAATGTTCAATATCAAGTAAGGACTGTAGAAATTAATTTGTATACCCCTATTTAAATGTTTACTGGACACATGCACTGTATCAACGTCACAAATGTCAAACACTTTGGTTCACAGAATAAGAACAAGTTTTGTGAGTATGGAAATGTTACATTCAGTGTTAGGTGCAAAGGTAGCATTGATGTAGATGTAAATGTAAACTGTACAGGTAAATGGGTTTTCACTGGCCTGTATAGTCTCAGGAAGGTCAAGGAAGTTATTGTTGTTCGCAGACCATATAAAAGTTATATCGAGCCTGTGGTGGTGAAGAGGGATGTAAAAAAACTACTTCTGATCAACCCTTGTTACTCCCTGAAAAAAATTGTAATGTCACTTCAGTTAGATGTCTCTGTGTACAGCAGTGAGTCTCAAACTTTTTTACTGGCGACCCCTTTCACACAGCAAGCCTCTGAGTGTGACCCCCCCAATAAACACACTTTTTAATATATTTAACATGATTATAAATGCTGGAGGAAAAGCGGGGTTTGGGGTGGAGGTTGACAGCTTACGACCCCTCTATGTAATAACTTCATGACTCCTGAGGGGTTCCGACCCCTGAGGGGTCCCGACCCCCAGTTTGAGAACCCCTGGTGTACAGTATAGGTGTGCACCTTATGCAATGCCACTCAGGGTGGGATGGTACTCCTGGCTGGAAAGTGTCATGATGAAGAACTCTAGATTGAGCAAAAGAGACACCCTAGCTACGATCCTAGGAGGGGTGGGCACTGGCCAAGGTGTCCTTAGCACTATAGATAAGGAAATCTTGACTAATAAGATAGGGGCTATAAGTGCTTCCCTATCGCATCCACTAACAACATCCTTAAACCAATTGAGTGCGATGCAAAGTAGAATTGCCAGTGTCCTCTCAGAGTGATTGTGGCTCCAGAAACAGGATAATCTGAATATTATAACTGCTTTAGATGTCCTGCAGACCAATGTGTCCCTGGCCCTGTCCTGTAGTCAGTCTCAGGACTGGATATTCACTGTAGCAAAAGATCTAATCAGAGATGCGTTTAGTGGAGTTCTGTCAATAGAGCTGTGGGGAGTCATCTGGAGAAAATTCACCAACTCCTTTGAACAAGATCACCAAGGATGGTGGAGGTTAGTTAATTTCTCCTACACAAATAAGAATAATATAATTATTGCATTTGTCTTCACTATTGAGCAGGCCCAGAGGGAATGGATTTACTCTTTGGTTCCACTAGGACTTAATGTCAGTCAGTCCTTTTTTATGCCAATAGAGTTGAATAGGTGGGTGTACGAGAAAGAGGGTGCCTACAGGAGTGTTAACTTGAACTCCTGTGTAGAGGAGTATGGTATAGATTATACCTGTGGCTCAGGGGTAATTGAGATGTCCCATATCTGTTTAGATCCTAAAGAAGGTGAATGCCACTACTGAGTAAGTGCCAGTGATTACAATAGATCTGTTGTTGTATTTGTGGATACAAAAGGCATCTGCATTAGAAGCTGGTATCCAAAGTTTGCGGTAAATTATTTCTATGAGGTATTTCACAATCCATATGGTAACCCGTGCCTGTGCTTTGTACCATCTGTGTGATGGGATGTGGTATTGATTTTGTCAGTGCAAACCAATAGCATGCATTATGTGCTATAGGACCATGTAACGTAAGTACACATGGGTGCAAATCTTTCTCTGCCAGAGAGATTGTACGTCATACTGAGTTTAGGCAGTAGCTGAGGCAGCTGAAGAAAGATGGAGAGGAGGTGATGCTGACAGTCCATCAATCCTCTAGGCAAATAAAGACGATTTGGAAGTGGGTGGCTTCAGAGTTTAGGTTCAGCCACTGGTGGGAAAGATTATTCAGTGGGTCCACTAATCTGAATGCGATATGGAATATTTTATTGCATCTGATAGTAATCGTATGGATCGTTCAGATTCTAATGATAATAGGAATGGTGGTATTGGTTTCATGGGTCAGAAAAGAGTTAAAAGGGTACCAGTATTAACCAAAGTTTAATATCAGGGTAGTACTTTGAGATAATGGTTCCTTTCAATCATCAACAGCTGTGAAAGAAATTAACCAAGGGTTTAAATCTAGGTAACGTTTGGGGTTACTTGGACAATGGACAGTATACTTTATACAGATATAGTAATGTGGGGGCTGGTTGAAGACTTCAGGGTTCTTGGTCTGTTACCTTCATTCTGGTTTCCTGTGTGGAGACAGTATTATAGAGGCCTTTTCTACACCTGTTGTCCACTCTTGTTTTGGATTTGGGTTCAGGCTTCATGCCACAGTTATGTTAAACCTACTGAGTGGTTTGTTAATAAAATCCTTTTTGTTTAAGTATATCACTGTGACAGTTTTCACTATCGGGGAAGGTTGGTGTAGGTGGGAGGGTGACAGTTGATAGATGCTGTTGGGGGCATTCTTAAGCTGGGAGGGGTCCTGTTATTTTGGATTCCTAACTGCCCAGGCAGTTCAGGAGGAGTAAATTGTGTGCATCCAATGAAGTGGGTTTTAGCCCACGAAAGCTTGTGCCCAAATAAATTTGTTAGTCTCTAAGGTGCCACAAGGACTCCTCATTCTTTTTGCTGATACAGACTAACGTGGCTACCACTCTGCAACCTTTCTCATTTAATTGTGTAACATCACTGTTAAAAATTTACCACTTATTTCTAGCCTGAATTTGCCTTGCTTTAGCTTCCAGCCATTGGCTCCTGTTCTGCTTTTGTCTGCTAGATTGAATAGCCCCTCTCCTAGCAGAAATCTTCACAAAGCATGAGCTCATGTGGGGTTGGTTTCTCACATGGTAACTGTGAATCACACTCAGGGCCGCCCAGAGGATTCAGGAGGTCTGGGGCAAAGCAATTTTGGGGGCCTCTTCCATAAAAAAAAGTTGCAATACTATAGAATACTGTATTCTCGTGGGGGCCCCTGTGGGGCCTGGGGCAAGTTGTCCCACTTGCCCCCACCCCCACCCCTGGGAGGCCCTGATAACACGCTAAACCTAGCACATGCTTCCCTATAGATCTTCCTTTGATGTCAGCAGGCCAAGGCCAGCTCCACAAAACTTGTCCTTCTTTTGGACTTACACAGGGACCCAGGCCCAGATCCTCAAAGGTATTTAGCTTCTAACTCTCATTGATTTAAATGGGATTTAGGCACCTACATGCTTTTGATGCTCTGGACCCCAGTGTTTAGAAATGAAGAGAGAAGTGGATGATGCCCCCTCTCACTGCATGCTATCTGCAAGTGCTTAGAAGCAGGGGGCATGTCTGTGCAGCAGAGCCCCTAACATACCTTGGGTGCTGTAAAATTAACGAAGAGTGATGGCCTTCATAACCTTCATGGAAATCCCACCGAGACATCCTTAACCTTGCTGCAAGCTGTCAAGTATTCTGGGATAATTCCCAAACTAGGTCACCCAGCCCAAGGTCTGCTGTGTGGAGATCTCCCTGGTGGAGCATTCAGCAAAGGTCCCCAGGCCTCACGTTTGCTGTCAGTTTCATTTTTCACTCATGACATTTCTCTCCTCCAGAGATGGGATTCCAAGAGTGTAGCTCCCCTCCCCAGAAGGATGGGGGGTGGGTATCGGAAAACAGACATGCTCAAACATGTCCTATAAGGGAGATTAAATCGGCCATTTTCTGGATATGAACCCAAAGGGGTCATATGTGGCCTTAAAAGCTAAGAACTAGCTGACTGCCTGGGTTATTGCAAGATGTTTGCCTGCAAAATAATTCTAGAGTTACGTTCCATGTATGATATTGTGTTCCAGATCTGTTTGGAGGAAAATCACAGGCCTGCCCACTGAATATGAGAACAATGGACCTTCTTTGACTGAGCCAGTTTTTGTTTACTGGGTGGGGAAGAGGCAGCCTTGAGCATACTCAGAGAAAAACAATTCCCAGGTGAGTTCTCAAAAAAGGAGCCCCCTGGGGTAAGAGACAATGATCTGTGTCTGTACAAAAATGAAGAATGGGCACAAGTGGGGACTCTGCTGGTGTGGGACTCTCATGAAACTTGGATCCCAGTTTTTGGAACTGGACAAGCAGTGCAAGGAATGACTTTTGGGTGAGAGAGACCTTAATTAGATAGGAAAGCGACGTGTTAAGACGTGTAGGCTATAGATTGCATGTTATGGGTTTTCTTTTCTTTTTTTTTAACCTGTAACCTTGTTTCCTAACCCTCACACTTCCTTTTAATTGAATTATTCTCTCAAGCCCTGATAGATGCACTTCAGTTTGGTTTTACTATAATGTGTCTCAGTGCCTTGAGCATTGAACTGAGGTGAAGCCAGTGAATGGGGTGCACTGCTTTCTCGGAGGCAGCAGTGTGGCCCAAAGACCCCTTGACGCCAACTGGCAGAGGACGCAGAAGTACACATGGGTTACAGAGTGTGGGATCTATGTACCAGACCCAGTCTGCCAAAAAAATATAATATAAGGTCACTAATGAAAGCCTGTGTCACACTAGTCGTAATAATCATTGTGATACGTACAGACAGAAAATATGTGAAGAGTTACACTAAAAATTATGTTCTCTAGGTCTGTGCATTAAGACAGGTCACCAAAAGGTGAACCACAGACCTGTCAGGCAGAGGGGACGAGACACTTATCTCACTGAGGCTGGTCATGTGCAAACTGAGATTGTCTGGTTCACAATGGTACTCAGGGACAGCCTGAGCAAAATGCTAATGGAAAGATTGAGGGGGCTGCAGGAAAAAACAAAAACAGCTGGGATTCTCCTGCTTATGAGTAAGACAATAAACTTCTGAAACTAGATCTGGGCTGCAGATGAACCCCCAGGTATTCTTTCAATCTGTGAACAAGCAGCCAGCTGGCTTGAAATCTGCAACTAGAAATAAGGTGTACATTTTTCATGGTGAGGGGAAATAACCATTGAAACTTAACTTACCAAGGGTAGTGATGGATTCTCCATCATTGGCAAGTTTTAAATCCAGGTTGGTTGTTTTCCTAACAAATCTGCTGTTATACGAACAGAAATTATTTTTGGGAAAGTCTCTGGCCTGTTCTATGCAGGTCAGACGAGCTGATCACAGTGGTCCCTTATGGCCTTGGATTCAATGAACACATCTGGAGTGTTGTGTCCAGTTTTGGGCCCCACACTACAAGAAGGATGTGGAAAAATTCGAAAGAGTCCAGTGGAGGGTAACAAAAATGATTAGGGGGCTGGAACACATGAATTATGAGGAGAGTCTGAGGGAACTGGGATTGTTTAGTCTGTAAAATAGAAGAATGAGGGAGGATTTGATAGCTGCTTTCAACTACCTGAAAGGAGATTCCAAAAAGGATGGATCTAGGCTGTTCTCAGTGGTACCAGATGACAGAACAAGGAGTAATGGTCTCAAGTTGCAGTGGGGGAGATTTAGGTTGGATCATAGGGAAAACTTTTTCACTAGGAGGGTGGTGAAGCACTAGAATGAGTTACCTAGGGAGGTGGTGGAATCCCCTTCCTCAGAGGTTTTTAAGGTCAGGCTTGACAAAGTCCTGGCTGTGATGATTTAGTTGGGGATTGGTCCTGCTTTGAGCAGAGGGTTGGACTAGATGACCTCTGAGATCCCTTCCAAGCCTGATATTCTATGATTCTATGATCTTTGTCTGGGAGAGAGTTCTGGCTCTGGTGATACCACCTGTTATTGGTAACTGATTTTCAGCAGTCTCCCCAGTATGCAGACACAAAGGAAGGGATGGTCCTTGCCTTAAAGGGTTTACAGCCTCCAGTGTCTCATTTCCTATACCTGCCTGGCTGATTGTGGGGCATTTTTGCTCCTCCAGGAGCAGGAATTTTCACCCTGATGCACCAATGTTCCTGGCTCAGGTTTAGGAGAGTGGTGCTGAGGTCCTGGGAGTGGATAGTGCCTGAGCTTTCCTCCTCTCCTGGTTCCATTTGCTTCTGGGGCAGAGAGAAATCTTTGGAAGCACTTGCTTGGACTGAATGAACAGAAAAGCCACATGCATGGATGTGTCACCTACTTTCTTGGTTTGGCTCCTGATTATGCAAGAGAATGTGTCTCCTTCCTGTCATGCGCTGTTCCTGCTTTGCCCCATGAAGGAGTTTGGCCACCTGCACTGTTGGGACTGTTGCTCTTTGTAAAAAAATAATTTTGCTGGATGTCCCCAAGATGCCAGGTCTGGCTGCACATTGTTGCACTGGGGGCTGGGCAATCACACCCTGCTGAAGGTGTTGGGTGTGACAGCTGCCTTCCATCCAAGCTAAAGGAGGGAGCAATTAAATGCTTTGTTGCTTTATGATAGCTGAGACAATGGAAAACCACTGCCCAACAACCACATCCTATGCAAGCTTGGGCAGTGTCTGGGTCTTGCAGTCTAAGATGTTTCCTGGGGGTGGGGATGTCATAAGAAAAGCAGGGGCAGGGGAGTTATTGGACTGAGGTTGTGCATCTGTACTGCAGCAGAAACACCAGAGAAGCACATGGAGAAGGCAGCAAGGAAGCCAATATCTCCTCCCCCCCCCTCCAAAAAAAATCTGTTTGACCCTGAGAAAAGCTAGGAGAGAGTGAGCTTTTGGGCTGAGTGCTGGCTGGAAAGTGGTTGTAGTGTATTGAAAACTGTGTTAAAATTGTGATCTATCATTTTAAATTCTCAGGGGGTTTCCTGGTTCTGCTTGCATGCGGGGAGCTCTGTACGGAAGTGTATGATGTGCATCAGTCTGGAAAAAGCCAGCCTGCAGCAAGAAGGGGTGTGTTGTACTTCTCTGCCAGAGAGAAGAGCCTGCTTGTTCTCTGTTTTGGATTCTTGTGTGTTATCATTCTGAACTCTAAAAAAGAAACTACACTGGATTGGAATCATAGGCCCTGACTTCTGCTGGCGCCACTGGGCGCTTGACACCCCCTCTGCCCCCCACCCTGCCCTGACTCTACCCCTATCCTGCCCCCTCCTGCCCCTGCCCACCCCTATTCCAAGCCCTTTCCCAAAGTCCCCACCCCAACTCCACCCCGTCCCTGCCCTTATTCCAACCCCTTCCCCAAATCCCCGCCCTGGCCCCGCCTCTTCCCTGCCTCCTCCCCGAGCACACCACATTCCTGCTCCTCTCCCCTCCCTCCCGGAGCTTGTTACACCATGAAACTGCTGTTTTATGGCAGCAAGCACTGGGAGGTAGGTGGAGAAGCGGGGAAGCGGTGCGCTCAGGGGAGGAGGAGGCAGAGGTGAGATGGGGCAGGGAGGGGAACTTGCTGCCAGTGGGTGCAGAGCACCCACCAATTTTTCCCCGTGGGTGCTCCAGTCCCAGACCACCCACGGAGTCAGCACCAATGATTGGAAGGGGTTAAAGAGCTGCTCTGGACCCAGGCTGCTCTGCACCACCACACCTGCAATGCGTGCACAGATTACAGGAGGAGCTGAAAACAGGATCAGAGTAGCTCATTTGCTACCAGAAACCAGAAGGGAAATAAAGAGAACCCACATTTCATTTAAAAAAAACCCTCATGATTTTTAAGCCAGTATCCTGATTTTGCAGAGTCTGACTCATGATTTTCCAATGGCAAGAGTTGGCAACACGGAGATGGCTAGCGGCTTGAGCAGATCTGCACTCTGACACTCTGCAGAAGGAGCCCCTGAGGGAGGCCCAGCAGCCAGGGGCCCTGACTGTTGGCGGTCTGCTCAACCTGCTGAGGGAAAAGGCTTCTGGGATTTGGTGAGGTTGGAGAAATATTCTTTGTTTTGTTTTGTTTGCATGGCTTTGCTGTGCCCTCTTGCTTGGGGAGGCTGGTAGGAAGCGACCCAGGGAGGCAGCTGCACAATAGTGCAGGGTGTGGGAATCCTTTGGGTTCTGAATTGGAACCTGGTGGAGAGGATGGACCTGGGTTTCCCTGCCTGTCCTGATGGAACTGGAGGCACAAAGCCTATTCCTGATACCACCAACTCGGGACTAGGAAGACCCCAATATCCCAGAGAGTCTTGGCTTGAGACTCTGTCCAGATGAAACCTGAAGCTCCTTTCTGGGCAGTGGAATTAGTCTCTTTTGGAGTCTTTACTTACCCTGGAAGAGGTGGACACAGTTTGTGACCCAGCTGGCTGAGTCACAGAAAGGGACAGGGCTCTGCAGTGCTGGAGTGTCTATCAACATGGGGCGCCAAGACAGAAGATTGCCTGTTTTGCCCTTGCCTGACCACTAGGTGGCGCCTGTGGGGAGCAGACACACCTGTGTGGAGGGAGAAAAGATAATGAAAAAGAGGAAGATTTGGCAAATCTGCACTCAGACTTGAGCAGCATTTTTATGCCAGTGCTATATCAGCTACTGAGACACCAAGGGCTCTGTTCCCGACATGGGCAGGAAAACCACATTTGCAGTGCTGAAAGACTTCTGTTTTCCACGAGAGCCTGGTGAGCTGGACATAACAAGGACATGAGCCTCTAAAGTCGCAATATGTGCCCCCTCGCCCCAATTTTTTAAAAGAGTGAGATAAGTTTTATTGAAGAAACCAAAGAAAAGGGGAAAGGATCTCTGAATCTTTGGCTAGTCTGAAAAAACTGTCTGCTCCATGTCAGTTTGGGTAGTTTTCTGACAGGGTCTCAGAGATTAATTTCTTGTTGGTGTAAAAATCCTGAATTAAGAGGGAAGCTGTTGAATGTTGTGTATAACAAGAAACTGCCACTAGAGGGAGCCATGGAGATTGCACTCTTTGAATCCACAAAGAAAACGGTACCATTTGAAAATAGCCTGGCCCCATGGGGCTAGGAAGAAGGGCCTCCACGGGAAGTGAGGATGATAATGACACAGGCTTGGACATATCATCCCCATCTTTATCTTAATGCAAAGGGAAATGATGTGACATTGACCCTGGAACCAGATACAGGAAGGGCAATGTCCGAGGTCACTCAGGGGGTTACAAATCGCCCGGGGGATGACTGAGAGACACTGAGGTGCTTTTACAGAATTACAATAATGGGCAGACAGGAGTATTAGGCGCTCTCCCCATCATTGCAATATATAAAGGTAGCTGTTCCCCATTAGAGTTAATTGTCACGAAAAGAAATGGTCCCCCACTGATGGGCAGAAAGTGGGTATCCAATGTTTGACTGGATTGGAGAGTGGTGCACCACATGCCAGACAAAGAGAGGGAACTGAAAGAAAACTACAAAGCTGCATGTAGTACAGACATGGGATTGGTAGACGGCACAGCAGCAAGGCTAGTTGCATCTGACAAGGCCATTTCTAAACTCCTGAAGGTTAGACTGTGACAAAGTGGGAATTTTCTGTAATATCTTTTATGAAGCTTATGTGTGCCTCAGTTTCCCCTATGAGCTGCAAGGTTACCCTAGGGGGTAAAAAGGTTTGTTTGCTCTCTGCAGAGGCTCAGGGACTCTGGTGTGAATGGCTTCTAGCTGCCTGAAGCTTGGGTCCCATATCAATGGAGTTCTCAAGAAGACAATGGCAAACCCAGTCACTGATACTTTGATACCCAATGACCATGGATGGCCCACCACTCCGCAGGAAGCAAGTAGCGTTTCCCCAGATGGAGAACAAAGGACTGGGGAGGTGCCGGGGGTGATTAACTGTTGGCTCTTGAGGGCTTCTGGGCACACACCTGAACTAGGACAGAGTGATCAAAGGGACAGAGCTTTGGGCTCTGTGCTGACCAAGACAGACTCTGCTGTAACTTCCTTTTCTGTGTGCTAACCAAGGACTTCCTTTGCTGTGGTCCAGCCAACTAATACACTCTTCTGTGTGACAGCGCTGGCGGGTGTCCCTGCGGATGGCGGTGGAGGAGGAGTGTTGGGATATAGATATTGAGGCCTGTTTGCAAAGGCCTATACTTTAAGAATTTAGGTGTATTCTTATCACTTAGCTAGTTATAGCGGTATAAAAGAAAGAATCAAAGATCACTGTCTGTGTAATGGCCTTCTCTTATTGTGACAGTCTGAGGACTGGTAAGCAGCAAAGGCAGCCATAAGCTGGGAAGTGTATGGTCACATCCTCACATTCCAATTCCAAACTAGTCGCATTGAAATAAGGTGCTCTTGGGCTATTAGGAATACAGTCCTGCCCTGATATTTCTATCACTTCCAGAGAAAGGGAAGAGCCTAGAAGATAGTATCCTGTCTGGCAAGAACTCACTTGTCAATAGACACAGCTGGAAAACCCTTATGTCTGTATAGATGTAGTTGTAAAATCCTCACTTCTGTATTGTTTTGTAGTTATTTGCATGGTTTCTGTCTGTCTGTGATTGTTCGTCGCGTATATTAATTTGTGGTGGTGAAACAATGAAGGTGGCTGGAAATATAATGGATTAAATAACCATTGACAGTCATGTTAGATTGTCAGCTTAAAATTCCAGTAAGATGATTGGCTAAGTATATAGCTAGAACTCAAGTTTTACTATATAGTTCCAGTCACAGGATAAGTGCAGGGGATGGGAACAGGGACTGGGGATGGGGGAATTAAAATCATGTCTTGCTAAAGGGGAAAATGGGAACAGGGGATGGGAACAAGAACAGGGACACAGGCAAGGCCCTGTGGTGTCAGAGCTGGGAAGGGGGACACTAAGGAAGGAAACTGGAATCGGGCTTGCTGGAAGTTCACCCCAATAAACATTGAATTGTTTGCACCTTTGGACTTGGGGTATTGTTGTTCTCTGTTCATGCGAGAAGGACCAGGGAAGTGAGAGGGTGAAGGAATAAGCCCCCTAACAAGGAGCATTACTGCCTGAGATAGTACAAGTCTCCCTCAGAGATCTGACTCAGTTGGACTTGCTGAGTGGAGCACTCAGTGCGAAGCAGGATGCTAAAGGCCCAGAGGTCCAGCCTAAGGAGACAGTGAAGCCATGTTCTTTCCCTGGAGGAAGAGTGAGGCCACTAGGGGGTCTGGCTCACTGAAGGAGTTCTCCCAGAGACTGTTGCAAAGTTGTGCTCATAGGGTCCTGTGGACTGGTGACGGAGACCTGTGCCGTATGCTCTATGAGAGACAGAAGAAAACCAAATGGAGGAATTGCAAAACGGTGTAAGTTCAGGTTCACTGAATGGGCTGTCCCAGTTGTGTGTACCCCAAAGAGTAATGGCAACATAAGAATTTGTGGGGACTATAACATCACCATAACCCCGGGCTAAAAGTGGACCAATATCCAATTGCTAAACAATAAGATTTATTTGCAGAACTGGCAGCAGGAGTGATGTTTCCCAAACTAGACTTGTCTCACACCTACCAGCAGGGGGTGCTGGAACCAGATTAAAAAATATCTGACAGTGAAGCCACATAAGGGGCTATTGGGTGTGAATGATGCCCTTATGACCCCCTTGCGGGGGAGCTAGTGCACCCACTGTGTATCGAACAGTAATCGTCAGGCACTGCAGGAGATGAATGGTGATGTCTGTTATTTCGATGACCTATTAATAAAGGAAAGGAATTCAGAAGAACTTTTAGAAAGGCTAGAGGAGGTTCTACAGAGATTGTTAATTCTAACGCTGTATTTTTGCAAAGATAAGTGTTACTCACTTGGAGCATTGTAGAGGTGGAGAAGGGTAAACCTGTTAAAAGAGAAGCCACTGAGAATGCCCCAGTAGCACAGAATGTCTTGGAGCTTAGATTGTTTCTAACCATGTTAAACTACTATGGAAGGCTACTTGCAAATGTAGCCACATTAAGCAATACGATGTCTGTGCTGTTATGGAAAAATATGAAGTTAGACAGAAAATGAAAACAAGGCTTTTAAGTCACAAAAAAGAATCAGAGTTGTTCCAAGCTCATGGAAAATTTCAGTCCGGGATCCTCCTAACGCTAGTCTGTGAGTGAGGCCTCTCCTGTAGGCGGTGGGGCTGTCGCCGCACACACTGGTAAAGATGGGAGTGAAAACCCCAGAGCAAGCAGTGTGTGGAGCCCTGAGTCCACCCTTCCCCAGGGGCCGCAGGGACATGGTTCCAGCTACTTTCTGGAGTGCAGCAGGACCGGGGCCGGGGCTGGGGCCAGCAGTCTGCCCTGGCCCTGGTGTGCGCCGCTGCCACCCCGGAGCCCGAAGCATCCCAACCCTCTGCTGCACCTCAACTCCCTGCCCTGAGCCCCAGCACACCGCTCATGCACTCTCTGGGGGCAGGGAGGGGGTGGAGTTGAGGTGAGGACTTCAGGAAAGGGTTTGGAATGGGGGCAGAGAAGGGGTGGGAAGAGGCGGGCCCTCATGGAAGGGGTGGAGTGGGGCAGGGCTGGGGGCAGTGAGGGGGGGCGTGTGTCAGTTCATCAGCCCTCAGGCCAATGAACTAGCCTGTGGCCCTCGCGGTCATTTGGGTTGAGACCACTGCCCTAGGCCCAAAGGCAGCTGTTCCACTGCTAGAGGCAGCTAAGCTTCAGAGATGCGCTGTGATCTCAGCGGCCTACCGGCATGATGTTTATCAGACACCATCAGATTCACTGTCCCATTTGCTTCTTTACACAGGGAAACAGAGAGAAAATCCTGTGTATTCTAGCATCAGCAGGGTAGCCGTGTTAGTTTGGATCTGTAAAAGCAGCAAAGAGTCCTGTGGCACCTTATAGAACAAGGGTTGGCAACCTTTCAGTCGTGGTGCACCGAGTCTTCATTTATTCACTCTAATTTAAGGTTTCGCCTGTCAGTTATACATTTTAACATTTTTAGAAGGCCTCTATGTCTATAATATATAATTAAACTATTGTTGTATATAAAGTAAATAAGGTTTTTAAAACGTATAAGAAGTGTCATTTAAAATTAAATTAAAATGCAGAGCTCCCTGGACTGGTGGCCAAGACACAGGCAGTGTGAGTGCCGCTGAAAAGCAGCTTGTGTGCCGCCTTTGGCACCCGTGCCATAGGTTGCCTACCCCTGTTATAGACTAACAGACGTATTGGAGCATGAGCTTTCGTGGGTGAATACCCACTTTGTCGGATGCACATGGTGGACTCTTTTCTGCCTGTGTATACAGTCTCTTACCTAAATCACCTCCCTATTGCAGCTCAGGAAGTTGCGCTGGAAACAAGCACAGACCTTGCTTTAGTTAAGGCGATGCACTAAGCACTTTCAGGGTGGCCAAATCACACAAGCAAAGAGCCCTTGCTATTTCAGGAAAGTGGAGTTATCCATGGAGAATGGTTGTTTGCCATGGTGCCTATCAGGGCTGGCTCTGGCTTTTTTGGCGCCCCAAGAAAAAAAAAATGGGCAGGGCCACCGGAGCAGCAAAGCAGGGGGGAAAAAAAAAGAACAGCACAGCTGAGCGACAAAGCAGGGGGGGAACACGGCACAGCTGGAGCAACAAAGCGGGGGGGAACACGGCACGGCTGGAGCAGCAAAGTGGGGGGGAACACAGTGCAGTTGGAGCGGCAAAGCAGGGGGGAACAGTGTGGTTGGAGCGGCAAAGTGGGGGGGGAACATGGCACAGCTGGAGTGGCAAAGCAGGGGGGGAACACGACGCGGCTGGAGTGGCAAAGCAGGGGGGGAACACGACGCAGCTGGAGCGCCAAAGCAGGGGAGGAACACAGAGCGGCAAAACGGGGGGGAACACGGCATGGCTGGAGTGGCAAAGCAGCGGGGGAACACGGTGTGGCTGGAGCGGCAAAGTGCGGGGGCGGGGGGGGACACGGCGTGGCTGGCAAAGCAGGGGAATAACAAAACAAAAAACCCTACAGGGCGGCCAGAGCCAGGGGACTCCGTGTGCTGCAGAGTGCTCCCTTGGTCTAATGGGGGGAAGGGGCGGGAGAGGGGGGGAGAGAGAGAAGGTGCGCGGCCAGCGCTTCAGCGGAGCATTTGCCACGTGGCCCCGACCGCTGCGCTGCCTGCCGGGAAGCCTCCGCTCCACTCCAGTCGGCGGGGAGGAAAGGACGCGGGCTGCCCTGCCGAGTTTGCTGCAGGGCGCTCCCCTCCTCCGCGCCGCCACCCCCTACAGGGCGGCCGGAGCAGCGAACAAAAAAATGCTGCCTCGTAGGATCTGCTGCCCTAAGCACGAGCTTGCTCAGCTGGTGCCTGGAGCCAGCCCTGGTGCCTATGAGTAATAATGCCAGAAACCTTACAGAAAAGGCTGCTAGTGGAATTACACGAGCAGCATCAAGGGGTGATAATAATAAAAGAGGAGGTGTGACATAGAGACTCCTTGGCAAAGGGTCCCCTGTTCTTTGCAAACCTCTCTCACCTCTGACCCGGCAAACTCTCTACACCAACCAGCACTTGCAGGATATTGCTCCATAAACAGTAATCTGTAAGGTTTCTACAGAAAGCTCATAACTTGTCAAGATTCGTACTCATTACAAGACATACGTAGGTACAGGTAATATTTAAGGAATGATGTTTTTATATTGACAACATGCTTTATAAACTTGGAGTAAAAGTCAGTCACCGGGGATCATATGTCTCAGTGATGGCCTGTTTAAGCAGGAGGGAGTTGTACCTGCTCTGGTTAGCCGGTGATGTAATGCAAGGCTCCATTGTCTGGCCTTGCTCCATCCCAAGACTATCCATGGAAAACCATCAGAGAGAATTGCAAACAATTGAAAATTCTTGGAAATTAAAAAAAAGGAACATTACAACAGACAGGTATTAACTCTTGGAAGTTTAACTGTGGTTGGGCAGAGGCTGAAACGTTATCAGATGTGGGCATGTATATGTGGGGGCAGGGTGTAGTGGGGTGACCACCCGCTCCAGCCTGGAAGGGGTTGGAAAAGCCCTACAGAGGGCTAGGGCTGGGCAAGGTAAAACCCTGGCTGACTGGGGGACGTGGCTGCAGCTGGGTCCATGCCCCAAACTGAGCAACAGGGAAGGCCAGGGAAGCCAGAAGGAACAGTCTCTCTCAGCCTTTTGAGGGAGAAGGGCCTGGCTGCAGGGAGCTAGAGACAGGGTACCTGAGTGAAGCAGGGCTGGGGAAATGCAGAGGAGCTGGGCAGCTCCAGCCTGGAAAGCCCCATGCTACGGCCTAGTACAAGGACAACAGGTACTGGGGGTTACAGAGGGCAACCCAGGGGTAGGCAAAGGCAGCAGGTCCAAACCCAGCCTTGCCAGTGATGAGTAGGCTGATACTGCAGTTTGCCCCAGGGCGCAGGGGCTAGACAATGACTGGCAGTAGCCATATACTGAGGCAAGGTGGGGATAGTGGGTGGGAGTTTCCCGGGGAGGGGAGACCCAAAGAGAGAGGGGGTACTGCTGGGGGGGCAGCACTCCAGATAAAGGGGCACCAGGTCCTGGGAGGGACTCGAGGGCCAGTGGCAGGTGGATCACCAGCCTGCAGAGGGCACTCTGGGCTGGAAATTGAGCTAATTCCCAAGGACGACCAGCAGTCCGAACGGCTATAGGGTGGAACAGGAAAAAGGCTCATAAAAGATGATCAGTTGGGACAACAGGTATTACCAAACGGTGGAACCCTCTTGTGGTGCTCTCCAGTTGCTTTTTCTTCTATCCGTGGGGTTATCAGTCTCTGTAAGGTTGCATGTCAGTCAATAGTGGGAGCTTGCTTTATTCTGTACCTCCCTATGGCTGTAAGTATGCACAATATATGGCTCAGACACTCGGTACCCAACTTCTGGCCTTGTCATCACTGCTGACAAGCTGGCAAGGTTCAGGAAAGAGCCATCAGAATGAGTCTCTTCCCCAGCTATTACCATTGCTCTGGGGCTGCTCCCTTTGTTGTTCTAGGCCTGAGGCCTCCACTTCTTACGAGGGGGAGCACCATGGCCCCACAACTCTGAAATGGAGCCCTGGGCCTCCATCCCCTCTGTTTCTCACCAGGGCTCCCCAGTGAGTCCAGCTGAGTGTAGAGCCCTGTGAGAGACTCGACCCCTTTGGCAGCGATGCAGCCAATAGGAATTGGCAGACACCGCACAGCCTGTTCAGCCCATGCCCTCTTCCTTAGTCACCTGGATTCCAGGACCGAGGGGGGCAGGTTTGTCTGGGAAAGCCAAACCGAGCTCAGAGCCTGTGTTGGCAACTTCCCCTGTCCCTCTTCTCCCAAATCCCTGTGTTCCAGCTCTCTCTGCTGCACACCCCACACACCCACTTGGTCCCTTTGTCTGAGGTGCCATCCTGCTGAGCACACATGTTCTGCTCCCCTTTATAGTTCATTCAAACCAACCCAGACCTACCTGCTTGAGACCAACACCCCTTCTCTCACCCTGTCCCAGAGGAAAGATTAACCCATTTACACCCAGGCTGTGGCACTACACAGTGAGTGAGGAAATGGAGTCATGCATATTGTTCATAAAAATATTACAAAAATGTCCCACATTCTCCACAACAGGTGACTGAGAAGGGAAATCAAAGGAACCACTGGCCAATAGGGTTAAAGACAATAACATCAAGAAAATAAACACACCTTGTGCTGGTACAAGTCCTTTGCTAGACATAAATGGTCACATTATAAATATTGGTGCAGAAAAGGTAGAAATATTCAAGAACTATTTCTGTTCTGTCCTTGGAAAGAAGCACCCATCCCAGATTCTGTGGCTAAAATAGAAAGCTTATGATCTGTAACACTGGAGGATGTGAAACAACATCTCCCCAATTTAACGGGTGACTTGCACACAGTCTATATGTAGCTACGTGAGGAACAAATATTTGATAGTAGGTTTTTAACTCTGGCAGATAAAGGTTTAACAAGATCCAATGGCTGGAAATTGAAGCTAGATGAATTCAGACTCGAAAAAAAGCACACATTTTTAACAGGGGAACCTGCCGTTGGAACACCAAGGACTGTGGTGAGTTCTCCATCATTGGCCATTTTTTAATCATTCTTGGATGTTTTTCAAAGAAATCTGCTCTAGTTCAAACAGGAAATATTTTGGGGAAGTTCTATGACCTGTGTTACACAAGAGGTCAGATTAGACATGTGGTTTTCAACCTTTTTCATTTGCCGACCCCTAAAAATTGTGACTGTATGTGTGGAACCCTTTGGAAATCTTAGACATACTATGTAGACCCTTAGGGCTAGACGATCGCCGTGGTTTCTTCTGCTCTTGGAATCTATGAATCTAACAAATCTAGCAACAAAGAATTAGAGGCTAAATATGTAATTAATTCCAGTCAGCAGGGTTTCCCAGGGGGCAGGTCTTGTGAAACCAACCGATTGTCTTTTTTTGACAAGATTATGGCTCTGGTTGATACAGGTGTTGCTAGCTATACTACTCAAGGCATTTGCCTTAGGACTCCATCACAGTTTGATTTAAAAACTCACAGTATATGGAATTAAAAGAGCCCACATTAGATGGGTTAAAAACTGGTCACTGACAGATCTTAAATTGTAGTAGTTAATGGGAAGTTATCAATGAACAGGGCTGTTTCTGGCAGGGTCCCGCAGATAGCTGTTCTTGGTTCACTGCTAGTTCACATTTTGATAACACTCAATACGATGATATAAAATCTTAGCTGGCAGAGTTTGCAGATGTTCCAAGGTACATGGGGTGGGGAGAAATAATTGCTCAATGACTAAAAATGGAGGACAAAGTGCAGTTTACAGAAATCTCCTATTGGGCTTCCTTCTGCTTCAGCATGGAGTGCACAGCTCTCAGCATGCTATCTCCAGCCATGTAGCAAGGCACCGTATATGGGGCTCCCTTTTGGCGCTACCGCAATACAATGACAATATGAACAGCTCTGAGGCGCAAGGCTGGGGTGTGTGCGTAAATCTCCCAAAGTTAGTGCTGGGGATCTTGGGGGTTTCAAATAATGGAAGATTTGGGCCCACTGGCCTTGGCACTGGTTTGTTGCTGTGCCAAGATGACATGATTCCATGCTGCTGAACAGATCTGTTTGCATCACTAATTGGGCCTCATGCAAAACACATGGAGCTCAGTGGAATGACACCCATTGACTTCACTGGGCACTGGGATCAGGCTCAGAGAGATTATCTGGAATACAGAAAACAGCGCAGCTCGGGGACTCATAGACTTTAAGGGACCATGATCATCTAGTCTGACCTCCTACACTATGCAGGCCATACAATCTCACCCATCCAATTCTATAACAAACCCTCTAACCTATGTCTGAGTTACTGAAGTCCTCAAATTGTGGTTTGAAGACCTCAAGCTGCAGAGAATCCTCCAGCAAGTGACCCATGCCCCAAGCTGCAGAGAAAGGCGAGAAACCTCCAGGGCCTCTGCCAATCTGCCCTGGAGGAAAATTCCTTCCTGACCCCAAATATGGCCATCAGCTAAACCCTGAGCATGTGGGCAAGACTCATCAGTCAGCACCCAGGAAAGAATTTTCTGTAGTAACTCAGATCCCATCCCCTCTAACATCCCATCCCAGACCACTGGGCATATTTACCTGCTGATAATCAAAGATCAATTAATTGCCAAAATTAGGCTATCCCATCATACATCCCCTCCATAAACTTATCAAGCTTAAGTCTTGAAGCCAGATATGTCTTTTGCCCCCACTACTCCCCTTGGAAGGCTGTTTCCAGAACTTCACTCCTCTGATGGTTAGAAACCTTCATCTAATTTCAAGTCTAAACTTCCTATGGACCAGTTTATATCCATTTGTTCTTGTGTCCACATTGGTACTAAGCTTAAATAATTCCTCTCCCTCCCTGGTATTTATCCCTCTGATATATTTATAAGAGCAATCATATCTCCCTCAGCCTTCTTTTGGTTAGGCTAAACAAGCCAAGCTCTTTGAGTCTCCTTTCATAAGACAGGTTTTCCATTCTCTCGATCATCCTAGTAGCCCTTCTCTGACCTGTTCCAGTTTGAATTCATCCTTCTTAAACATGGGAGACCAGAACTGCACACAAATATTCCAGATGAGGTCTCACCAGTGCCTTGTATAATGGTACTAACACCTCCTTATCTTACTGGAAATACCTCACCTGATGCATCCCAAGACCGCATTAGCTTTTTTCACGCCATATCACATTGGCGGCTCATAGTCATCCTGTGATCAACCAATACTCTGAGGTCCTTCTCCTCCTCTGTTACTTCCAACTGATGTGTCCCCAGTTTATAACAAAATTCTTGTTATTAATCCCTAAATGCATGACCTTGCACTTTTCACTATTAAATTTCATCCTATTACTATTACTCCAGTTTACAAGTCATCCAGATCTTCCTGTATGATATCCCGGTCCTTCTCTGTGTTAGCAATACCTCCCAGCTTTGTGTCATCTGCAAACTTTATTAGCACATTCCCACTTTTTGTGCCAAGGTCAGTAATAAAAAGATTTAATAAGATTGGTCCCAAAACTGATCCCTGAGGAACTCCACTAGTAACCTCCTTCAGCCTGACAGTTCACCTTTCAGTATGACCCGTTGTAGTCTCCCCTTTAACCAGTTCCTTATCCACCTTTCAATTTTCATATTGATCCCCATCTTTTCAATTTAGCTAATAATTCCCCATGTGGAACCGTATCAAATGCCTTACTGAAATCGAGGTAAATTAGATCCACTGCGTTTCCTTTGTCTAAAAAATCTGTTACCTTCTCAAAGAAGGAGATCAGGTTGGTTTGGCACGATCTACCTTTTGTAAAACCATGTTGTATTTTGTCCAATTACCATTGACCTCAATGTCCTTAACTACTTTCTCCTTCAAAATTTTTTTCCAAGACCTTGCATACTACAGATGTCAAACTAACAGGCCTGTAGTTACTCGGATCACTTTTTTTCCCTTTCTTAAAAATAGGAACTATGTTAGCAATTCTCCAGTCATACAGTACAACCCCTGAGTTTACAGATTCATTAAAAATTCTTGCTAATGGGCTTGCAATTTCATGTGCCAGTTCCTTTAATATTCTTGGATGAAGATTATCTGGGCCCCCTGATTTAGTCCCATTAAGCTGTTCGAGTTTGGCTTCTACCTCGGATGTGGTAATATCTACCTCCATATCCTCATTCCCATTTGTCATCCTACCATTATCCCTAAGCTCCTCATTAGCCTCATTAAAGACTGAGGCAAAGTATTTGTTTAGATATTGGGCCATGCCTAGATTATCCTTAACCTCCACTCCATCCTCAGTGTTTAGCGGTCCCACTTCTTCTTTCTTTGTTTTCTTCTTATTTATATGGCTATAGAACCTTTTACTATTGGTTTTAATTCCCTTTGCAAGGTCCAACTCTACATGGCTTTTAGCCTTTCTCACATGTTCTGACCTCAATAAGGTAGCTTTCCTTGCTAATCCCGCCTATCTTCCACTCCTTGTAGGCTTTCTGCTTTTTCTTAATCACCTCTCTGGGATGTTTGCTCATCCAGCTTGGTCTACAACTCCTGCCTATGACTTTTTCTCCTTTCTTGGGATGCAGGCTTCTGAAAGTTTCTGCAGCTTTGACTTGAAATAATTCCAAGCCTCCTCCACCTGAAGTTGAAGAATCTTAGATTGATTTACCTCTCGTCCTCATGGCGTGGAATCGACGTCCGTGGCTCCCTCTTTCGACTCCGCTACTGCCGTTCGTGCTGGTGGAGTTCCGGAGTTGACGGGAGTGCTTTCAGGGATCGATATATCACGTCTAGATGAAACGCAATATATCGATCCCCGAGAAATCGATCACTACCCGCCAATACAGCGGGTAGTCTAGACATACTCTAAGATACTAAAGGATTGGCTGTCAGTGTGGTATCTTGGGTAAAATCCAAATGAGTATTGATCGAGTAATGTGCTTGGCCTTTTGGGGTCAGAAGAACATTTTGTATAGTGAGCACAGTTTTAAATAACTTCTCACTTTACTGGACCTATTTCCTGATTGGGAGCCAGAGAACTAGAATGCAACTAAGGGGACCGTGTGATTTCTTTTTTTTTCTTCAGCTTCTCGATAACCAGTATGGGGGATCCAGAGCACAATTTGTCACTGGTTGGTGAATCTAACTGCCATGTTAACCACCAGTTTGGGGAGAATCTGCTCTCCTTTTTGCAGCCTGCCCTGACCTTGGCATTTTCAGTGTGGGCTACTCTAGGCATCTTGGGTCACACTGTGTAAATAAACGTGGACGTGTGCACGTGCGAGCACATGTGTACATTGTGCACACATGTAGTATGGAGCAGGGACCAGCTTTTTGTTCTGTGTTTTTACAGCACCTATCACAATGAGGTCCTGGTCAAAGACCGAGCCTCCAAAGGGTCACCATAGTACACCTAATAAATAATAATTGTGTGTGTGTGCTGTGGGGGGGGGGGGAGGGAGGATACTTGTGTGCACTACGTGTTTGGTATAGTATGTGTGTGTGCACCATGTGAATCTGTACACTGTGTGCATGAATGTGGAGTTTGTGTGCACGTGTGTGTAGAATTTCCTGGGGGGAAGCTGTGTCTCAGAGGGAGCTGCGCTTCAGAGTTGCTAGCTAAGCTCTCACAATTTTATCACGTCTTATGATCTTGGGATGAGTTTTCAGGTGTGGTGAGCAACTGGAGCCAGCCAAGGGGGGACCTTGGGTAAAGGGCCCAGTGCAGAAAGATACCCCCCAGCCAAGGGTCCTTGCAGGCCAGACTGGGAGGGGGATCTTAACCCGATGGAGGGGGGGGCTGGTGCTAGGAAGAATGGTCCCACCACCCAAAGCCTGGAGTCCAAGTGTCCAACCCGCAGTATCCCTGCAGCACAGCTAGGGCATGAGAAAGAGTTCTGGGACCTACAAGGAACAGACTGAAGTGCCCTGGGTTTTCCTTTAACCTGTCCCATTTTTCCTTATTCTTTTTTAAAATTAATTGTTAATTAAACAACTTGTATTTACTTTAAATTGTATGAAATGATCAGTGGGTCAGGGAGGTGCCCAGTGCAGAGAGAGTACCCCGGAGTAGGGATACCCTAGCCCCTGTCCCAGATGACCACAGCAGGGTGGGGGTGGGGTCCCCCCTCAGGAATCCTTTGCCAAGGGGTGCTGGTGTCACAGTGAGCTTGGGGTGGCTGACAGAATGGGGCAGGGCACTGAGGCTGTTGGAGCAGGTAACACTCACTGGGCTGGGGGGCAGGCGATGCCGGAATGGGGCAGGGGCAGTTACCTGTCAGTCTCCAGCGCTCGGGCCGCGCCAGCAGCCTCTTCACCTGAGTCTCCCCTGCTTGCCCGGGGGCAGCTTCTCCTCTTAGGCTGCCTCCTGCTGCTGCTGCGGCCGCCCAGGAGGATGCAGGCAGGGGTGCTGTCACGGAGGAGAAGCAAGAGGTTGGACTCGACTGGGGCCCTGCACCTGCCAGCCAAGAGCAGCAGGAACTGGGCACTGCTCCAGGGGAGATGGGTGGCTGGAGCCCAGGGCAGTGGCAGCCTCCGCAGCAGCAGGGGCAGGCATGGAGCGTAGCCTGCCATAGGGCAGGAGAGGCCACACTGCTGCTGCTGCTGTTTCCTGCCTATAGCCATCCTTCTCCTATGCCCAGGAGCTGCAGAACCCGAGTGCGGCGAGGGGGAGGCGGGTGGGGGCACAGGGTCCACTGCCCATATGCATCAGCTACTCCCCACTAGCAGCACTGCCACCTTTGCAGGGCTGCTGCCCAGGGACATCCTTAGGCATAGGTAACATAGGCAGCTACATAGGGCACCTGAAAATTTAGGGCACCACTGGGTCTTAGTGTCCACTCTCTTTTTTTCCTGTTCTGACCCTTCCTGCAGGCTCCCCCAGATGGCTGCTCTAGCCTGGTGAGTCTTCCTTGGGTGGGAATCTAGTAGTTAAAAGTGAAAAAACCTCCAGCCTGTCAGACCTATTAGCACAACATTGAAACTGTTAAAGAGACATTCAAGGGGTAATAAAGCCATTTAACAGGCATTTGCACCCAATTGTTACGACAGTTTCAGCTGTAGGCCTGTTAGTCTGTATCGCCTTTGTGGCACCCAGGACTAACACAATTATTTGTGTAAGCTCTTTGTGGGCCTAAACCCATTTCTCTGTGTCCACGAAGGCTTTGCCAAATCATTTTTTTATACTGTTCAGGTTTACTGACTTTTTGCTTATGTCATATTTAACACGATATCTTCTACGACTTAGTTTAAATTGGCTTTTAACTTATTCATTTAGTGGTGGTGAAGATTATAAATCCACATGTCTAAAAATGTTTGCATAGTTAGATGCACATCCATCTTAGCTAATGATGGATTCACGAATCCAGTTTGTTATAAGTATCTTCAAAAGACTCCTTATCTAAAATACTTTAATTACTATGTTAAAAGTGCTTCCAGTTTTCCTGTCTTTCTCTCATCCCTTCACTGCCTCTCCAACTCCCTATGAGAGCACCTTAAGGACAACAATCCTTCCTCCCAGTTGGACAAGCAGTTTCCTTTCTTAATGCTTCCGCTGAAACTAGTTTTACAAGAACCTCAGCATCAGTACCTTTAAGACACAAAATCTTGTATACTACAAATCTTTGGACAAACCTTTTTAAGCTTGTGACATTTCAAGCCCGTTCTGTTATAAGATCCACAGTAACTACTGTTCCCTTTTTCTAAAAGCAATGAACATTGTTATGAACACACTAAACCTCTCTGATTATTTTAAAATAATGTCTTTGTTTCAGTGAGTTAAATATGTAGTAATCTGGAATGCTGGCTTAAGGTTTGAGTACATTTAAAATATAAATTCAGCTTAGAAATACTGATTAAGAAAAGGTAAAACAGAGAAGAGCTGCATCATGTATTCCATTATATGTAATGTTGTATTCAGCAGGACAGTTGACTCACCCTTACTATGAAGTTTTTGCAAATAAATCTCTGACAAACTTCAGGACATATCAAAAAACCTGTGACCGACATTTTTTTATTCCCAAATTTTAGTGTTTTTAATTAGGTACTTTCTTCATGTCCATTCTGCATGAGGGAGAGGGTACGGGAGTCTCTGTGGGGAACTGTGACTCTCCACCATCATGAGGCAGGCTGGGAATCTCATTATCCTTTGCTGTCTCGTCCCTCCTCCCCCTCCCCCACCAGGCTGTGAGCTTAAGCTGCCATCCGGCATAGGGGCACCAGTTTAATAATACTGCTTAGGGCCCCATAAATCCTAAGGACGGCCCTGCTGCTGCCTCCCCCCTCCCCCGCACCGCGCCGGCTCCTCCATGGCTGGGGCTCGCAGCCACCGCAAGTGGAGGCTCTGGCCTCTCCCATCCTTTGGAAGGCGGCTACTCCCTGCCAAGCCAGGGCACTGCTTTTTGGCATCCCCAACCACTTGGCACCCTAGGTGACTGCCTAGTACATCTAGTGATTGCACCAGCCTTGCTCCCGGGGTAACCAAAGTCCAACTAAAAATCTCCACAAAGAAAGAGGTTCTTCTGCCCATCAGGGCGTCTCTTCAGCTCACTCACAGGGGCCTGTTCCCTGGGTTACTTTGGAGTTTTCCCCGCTCTGGCCCCAAGCTGGTTCCCCTGGAGCACCTTGCTCCCTGCAGGCCCTAGCTGCAGGAGCCAGCCAGCCTGCCTGGGTTTCCACACTCAGGAACACGTCAGTGGGCCAGACCCTTGAGGGGTCCTGCTCTTCCTTCAGATAAGCCCACGTGGGCTCCCACCTCTGAGACTGAGCCCCTGGGCTTCAGCCTTCCTGCTGCACTCCGTGAGCTCCGCCCAGTGCATCCACCGGAGAAAGATGCCTGTCCAGAGACTTGCCAACTCCTCAGGGCCCAGCACACCCTGGCAAGGATGTACAGCAACACCAGGCAACATTTTCAAACAGAGTCGGGTTTATTAGTTGGCTGAAACCAGGCCGGGAAGTCCCCAGGTTAGCACAGTGAAGCAAAGGCTAAGACACCATCCATCCTGGTCAAGCCAGCCGGCCACCCAGCCGTGGACTCCACTTTTGGTCCTCGCCCCCTGGCAGTCCCTGATGAGAGCTTGGTGTCTCTCCCAAAGCCAGATCTTCTCCCCCGCCACAGATCCCTGCTGAGTTCACATGTTCTGCCTACAAGACGCTCATGGGTAGGTGTCCATTGTTGGGGCTCCCCTTGTCTTTCCAGACCCTCCATTGACATGGTTTGGCCTGAAAGGACCCCTTCACTCCACCCCAGACAGTCACATGACCTAACACCTCATGGCTCCTGCTCTGCCCCAAGAGCAGCCTTTTAACCCTTTTGCATGCACTGGGTAGCAACATAAAGTGCAGAGGGAAATTGAGGCACACATAGGCATAAAAATATTCCATACAATTCTGACTTTGCCACCCTCTGTGATGGGGGGTTGTTAGAAGGGCTCTTCCCAGGAGGAGGGAACTCTCTGTGAGTGTGGGGGTGCATGGGAGAGCCCCTTCATGAGGGAGAAGGGGAAGCAGCCCAAGGGGGGATGAGAATCCCCAGCTGTGGATCCTCTGGGGTGCCTCAGTACAGGGCACCCCCCTGCCTGCCCCTTGGTACACATCAGTGCCTCAAACTTCCCTGCACTCGGACTGTGGAGCCCTTGCCTCAGCCAAAGGCTGGTACTTGGCATCCCCCAACCTGGAGCATAGCAATTGGGCACAACGATGCCCTGCTCTCAGATCAAACCGATAGGTGCTCCAGGGCTCTGAACGCCTCTTTCCAGCCAGAGATCAACCTCTGCCCCAGTGTGGGGCTGGATCAAGCCCAAGGCAGCAGGGGGCTGGAGGCCTACAAGGTGTCCCCACCCCCATCCTCCTCATTCTCCAGTCTCACACTGTAAAACAAAATAACCTCCTTCTGGGCACACCTCCAATGGCTAACATGCTTAGCCAGTCCGGCTGCTCCAGCGGATGCTGCCAGAGTCCTGAAAATCAGGCCCAAGTCGGGGAGCCAGCCAGCCACACAAGGCACTTGGGAACATCTTGGCCCAAGGCTAGGAAGTGCAGGAAGGTCAGAGCTAGGGGGATTCGAATGGAAATATGCCTGCAGGCCTCTCCACTTTCCCACCCTCCCCACCCATGGACATGCTGGCACATGGACACCAGGGCTGCTGGCTCGTGGATGCCATGTAGAAGAGCACAGGAGGAGCCCTTTGTCTGTGTCTTCACAGCAGCGACCGCCCTGAGAGTGGGACAGGGGAGCCAGTGTCTGGAGACTGCAGTGTGCCAGTGCTCGCTGCTCCCAGACAGCCTGCCTGGCCCCTGGAGGCAGGCAGCCCCCCTGAGGTTGCTGGGCTGGAGCACAGAGCTCCTGGCCAGGCTTCATTCTCTTGTTCTGCCATTTATCAAGAGATGCTCTGGCTGAGCCCTTGTAGACTGTGGGAGCACTGTGGGCCCCGGCTTCTCATTAAAATGTTCAGGGCTCAGTGAAACTCTCTGCCTGCCAGAGATTCTCCTGAAATCCAACCAGATGGACATCCTGGGGCTGCAGGTCTCTGCATCATCCCCACCCACCCTGTTTAGTTTCCTGCAGGGGCTGCCCTCCCCTGAACCACCAGGGAATTTGCTTGACTAAGCTGGCCTTTGATGCAGAACATGGCGGGTAGGAGAGACAGAGAGGAAGGATGACTCCGCTCTATGCATCAGGGATGCCAGCCCTGCCCTGCCCCAGAGAGGCCTGGATCCCTGGGTGATGGGGCCAAACCAGAACCTCAGGTTCCTGGGTCCCTTTCCTCAGGATCCATGCTGGGCTGGCGTTATTCACCTAACACAGCTGGGGGGGAGAGAGTGTTCCTCACATCTGTGTGCCATGGACCTTCCCCTGCAAGGTGATAGGTGCTGCAATCTCACAAGAGTTTGTGTTGGTGTCACAGCAGCTGAAATGTATCACACGGGGGAGCTGGGGACGAGTGTAGGGTGACCAAATGTCCCGATTTTATAGGGACAGTCCTGATTTTTGGGTCTTTTTCTTATATAGGCTCCTATTACTCCCCCATCCCCTGTCCCGCTTTTTTACATTCGCTGTCTGGTCACCCTAGGGAATGTATGTGCGTGTGTGTCCCTAAGTGGTGCTACTCCAGCCCCCTCTGTTAACCCAAACACCCAGAGGCATCTAGGTCTAGCTCCTCAATGCAATTCAGGTGCCTCGCTCCTGTTGAAGCCAATGGAAGTGAGCCCAGATCTACACTATTAAGCTGAGTCCTAGTCACTTGCCCTCAGAGCAGTGGGGACGGACTCCCTCCCTCTTAGATCCTCCCTCCCAACTGCTCACCCCTCCCTCCCCCACCTGGCTCCATGCTGTGGCTTCCCCTCCCTGCAGTCATGAGCCCGGCAGAGCCCCTCCAGGACCAGAATGCACCTGTCCTCAGGAAGGTAACTCCTACAGGTGCTAGGAAACATTGGAGAGACAGGCTGCATCAGGAGTCACCCCAAGACCCTATCATCCCACTGCAAATGCACAGGCCAGCTCCCAGACAGGCCTGCTCCTAGGGGCTGAGGGGCGAGCTGGCTCTGTGCGTTGCTGGACTGTCATGGAAACAGAAGCCAGCTGTAGCTCTGAAATGGAGTGGTTTCCACTCTAAGGCTTTGTCTGCACTGGACTTTCATCAGTAAAACCTTTGTCGTTTGGAGCGTGTGTGAAAAAAACACTCTCCTCCCCCAAACGACACAAATTTTACAGACAAAAAGTGCTGATGTGAACAGCGTTTTATCAGAGGGCGCTCTCTCCTGCTGACAAAGCTACTGCCGCTTATTGGGGGTGGGAGTTTTTTGTCAATCGGAGAGCGCTCTCCTGCCGACAAAACTACTGCTGCTGGTCGAGGTGGGAGTTTTTTGTTGGTGGGAGAGCACTCTCCTGCCGACTAAGCTACTGCTGCTGGTTGAGGTGGGAGTTTTTTGTCGGTGGGAGAGCGCTCTCCTGCCGACAAAGCTACTGCCGCTCGTTGGGATGGGAGTTTTTTGTCGGTGGGAGAGCTCTCTCTCGCCAACAAAGAACAGCTATGCTGTGTGCCTTTTAGCTGCAAAAGCTATGTTGCTAAAAGATGCGTAGTGTAGACATAGCCGAACGCCCTGAATTTGATGACTCTTCCCAGCTGGCCTGCCCAGGCCCAGCCTGCAGGGGACGGGGAATCAGTCCGGAGTTTGGGCCAAGCCAGGTCACCCATTTGGAGGACAAGAAGAGCTCACTCCCACCCCGAATATCCCCATTATTCTCGTTTTGCCCAGTTCCGGGGTCCCAGAGGTAGGGGACAGAGCTCGGAATGGCCCCAGTAAGCAGGGGACATGGGGACCTGGGAGAAGCTGGTTTGGAATTCAGCAAATGATAAACTTTTGCAAGTGATAGCCAGCCCTGACGTGCCCTCCCAGGTGTGCACTGCACACATGCTGGGTGCCAGCTGTGATGGGGCCTCAGCCCTGCAAGCCTTGGAAGGCGTCTGTGTGAGCGCTCTGGGGCGCAGGGAGAGACTTGCAGAAGTGCTCAGCCCCCAGCAGCACCCACTGAGAACAATGTGAGGCACACGTGTGCACGTTATGCCATGTGTGTACGCATACATGCATGTGTGTTGTTCCTGTGTGTGCCTGTGCACGTGTGTATGTGTGTGTGCATGAAGAGCAGGGCTGGGAGCTTCTCAGTAGGAGCTAGGCTTTTCTGAAACCTGGCCCTGTGGCAAGAGACTCTCGGAGCTTGATGCCTGCCATGCTTCCCTCTGAATCCTTGGGCCCTGGCCTGTCTGGTCCCATGTGGCGAGTGCTCCAGGCTCCAACCCACATGCTCGTCACAAAAGGCACTATGTTTACTGCCTGGCTGCTGGGGACCCTCAGACAAGGAAGGTTTTTGACAAAGCAGCCACTGCATTTCTGGGTCTGCAGGGAGTCGTGGCCCAAGCATGAACCCAGAGACAAGCTCACTGTGGCAGCTCATCCCTGAATCCCCCAAGAGCCAAATGAGGCCTGAATACTGGTCCAGGGGCATCCCTTCTAGTCAGCCCCTGGCCCAGGGCTGGGCCTGTTGGCAGTCACTGGGCAGTGGCCCTGGGCAACTGGTGCTATGCAGCAGCCAGAGCCCCAGGGAAGCTTGGGCATGTTGGGGCAATGTTCCACTATGGAGATGGCAGCATGGGTATGATGGAGGGGGCAGCAAGGCATCGGGAGTGTGTGGGAGGAGTTCAGAAGGAAGCACCAGGGGACCCTTTGGATGCAGGAACAGGGAAGGGAACCCCAGTTGGGATGAGAGAGGGGCTGAATGGGCCTCTCACAAATCTGATCACTCTCCACCACTCCTGGGGAGTGGAGAACTGCAGGGGATTCACAGCAGCAGCCTGCAGCTCTCCGGGACTCCATTATCTGGAACAACATCCCTGGCAGACTCAGGACTTCCCAGGCTGGACTTATACCAGGAAAGGGCTGCTGGGCTTGGATCTGTGACAAATTTCTAGAGACAAGGTCCGGCTGGCAGGGTATCCAAAGCGGGTGGCAGCTGCTGGGGTGGGGTGCATCCCACGCAGGGCCCATGGACTGGCCATCTGGGCCCACCAAGCTGGCTAAACCTCCTGCCAGTCCTCGGCCCCGTCCTGTGGTGCTGGCATCAGCAGCGAGTTGGGTGGCTTGTCCTGGAGTCCGTGCCGCTGACTGATGGCACAGAGCAGCTCGGCATGTTCCCGCTCCAGGGCCGACAGGCGGCGCTCCTACAGGGACAAAGAGCTCAATAACCCCAGCCTGCTGCCCTGCTCCCTATGCCAGACGCCCAAAGCCGGCAGCACACGCCACGCTGCACAGACATCTGACGCCAAAGACAACTAGCACCATCACCCTCCACTCCTGGGCAAGGTGTGGGGCAGCTCCCTTCATTCCCAGGATCTCCCTCTTCCACGTTCCACCCCAGGAGAGACTGCCCTAAGGGACCCTCCCCTATCCTGTTCAGTGCTGCCTTCTTACCCACCCTTCCACTCTGCCCCATAGGAGCTGTGGCTGAACTTACCCCACTCCCATGAGGTCTAGGAGACAAAGAGTATCAGGTGGGTCAGAGCAGTGGGGCTGGGAATCAGGACTTCTTCACCCCACTAATATCGGCCCTCCCAGCTCAATGGCTCTAGGTATTTTCCCGCTCTCTGAGCGCTAAGCAGGGATCAGCCACAAGGGTGGAGGACACTGGTCCCTCTTGTTTGACTCACTGTGGGTATAGGAGGAACTCAGGTGCTGGGGTCCTGGTCCTTCCATCTAAGGGTCCAGGGGTCCCCAGCTCTGCTGGACGCAGGTACTGGGGGTCACCCATGGGCAACCTTGGGCCCTGTCTGACTGGGCGGGAGAGGAATGGACATCACACACTCCTGGGGCTAAATCCACCTGCTTCCCCTCCTCCTCCCCATGCAGTGAAAGCAATGGGGCTGCACAGACTGGAGCTGAGATCCAGTATGCCCCATAATACACTGTGCAGGGTGGCTCCTAGAATCCCCTCGGTTACTCCCTGATAGACCAATCGGGTGGAGCTGCTGGGCTCGTCAGCCCTAGTGGGGCATGGATCTTACCAGACGCTTCGTCCTCTCCTCGCTGGCCTTCAGCTTCTCCTGGTCCTTCCTCCGGCTGCCCTCTGCCGCCGCCACCCTGCAGGAGGGAGGGTGTCAGTGGATCCCGCAGCTTGCTCTGCCCGGCTGCGAGAACCCAGGCACTGGACACTTCCCTCTGCCCTGGCCCCAGGCACTTCACCGCATTGCTCCCCAGGCACCTCCCAACCTCTGGACACCTCACTGCCCCACCTCCAGGCACCTCCCCGCCCCTGGACACCTCACTGCCGCACCCCTGGGCACCTCACTGCCCCACCTCCAGACACCTCCCCATCCCTGAACACCTCTCTGCCCCACCCCAGGCACCGCCCCACCCCTGGACACCTCACTGCCCCACCCCTGGGCACCTCACCGCCCTTGGACACCTCACTGCCCCACCCCCAGGCACCTCTCCGCCCCATGACACCTCACTGCCCCACTCCTGAGCTCCTCACTGCCCCACCTCCAGGCACCTCCCCGCTCCTGAACACCTCACTGCCCCACCCCTGGGCACCTCACTGCTCTACCTCCAGACACCTCCCCATCCCTGGACACCTCACTACCTCACCCCTGGGCACCTCCCCACCCCTGGATACCTCACTGCCCCACCCCTGGGCACTTCATTGCCCCACCTCCAGGCACCTCCCCACCCCTGGACACCTCACTGCTCTGCCACTAGGCACCTCCCTGCTCCTGGACGCCTCACTGCCCACCCCTGGGCACTTCACTGCCCTGCCTCCAGGCACCTCTCCGCCCCTGGACACCTCACTACCTCACTCCTGGGCATCTCCCTACCACTGGACACCTCACTGCCCCACCCCTGGGCACCTCCCTACCCCTGGACACCTCACTGCCCCACCCCTGGGCACTTCATTGCCCCACCTCCAGGTACCTCCCCACCCCTGGACACCTCAGTGCCCCGCCCCTAGGCACCTCCCCACCTTGGACTCCTCCCTGCCCTGCTCCTAGGCACCTCTTCACCCCTGGACACCTCCCTGCCCCGCCTCCAGGCACCTCCCCACCCCTGGACATCTCAGTGCCCCGCCCCTAGGCACCTCCCCACCTCTGGACACATCACTGCCCCGCCCCCAGGCACCTCCCCACCCCTGGACACCTCACTGCCCCACCCCCAGGCACTTCACCGCCCCAAGCACCTCCCTGCCCCTGGACACCTCACTGCCCCACCTCCAGGCACCTCTCCACCCTTGGATACCTCCCCACCCCTGGACACCTCACTGCCCCACCACCAGGCACCTCCCCACCCCTGGACACCTCACTGCCCCACCCCCAGGCACTTCACCGCCTCAAGCACCTCCCTGCCCCTGGACACCTCACTGCCCCACCTCCAGGCACCTCTCCACCCTTGGATACCTCCCCACCCCTGGACACCTCACTGCCCCACCACCAGGCACCTCCCCGCCCCTGGACACCTCACTGCCCCACCCCCAGGCACCTCTCCACCCCTGGACACCTCCCCACCCTTGGGCAGCTCCCCGCCCCTGGACACCTCACTCCCATGTCCCCGGACACCTCCCCCTGCCCTGTGCCCAGGCACCTCATCGGCCTGCCACCGGGCACCTCATCACCTTAACCCCAGACACCTCATTGCTCTGCCCCAAAGCACCTCATTGTCCTACCCTCAGGCACCTCATCGCCCTATCCTTGGACACCTCACTACTTCAACCCTGGGCACCTCACTGCCCTGCCTCCTGGCATCTCCCCCTGCCTTGCTCCATGGCACCTCCCCCTGCCCTGCCCCCAACACCTCCTCACTCTGCCCCTAAGCACCTCATCACCTCACCCCTAGGCACCTCACTGTCACACACGTGTGAATATACCCCTAGCCACTGAGCATCTCCTCGTGGCCTGCCCACGAGCACCTCACCATCCCACCCCTGGACACCTCATCGTCCCACCCCCCTGGCACCTCACTATTCTGCCCTGGGCACCTCCCCCTGTTCTGGCCCTGGGCACCTCACTGCCCCACCCCCCCGGCACCTCACTGCCCCACCCCTCTGGGCACCTCACTGCCCCACCCCCCTGGCACCTCACTATTCTGCCCCTGGGCACCTCCCCCTGCCACACCCCTGAGCACCTCAATGCACTGCCTCTGTGCACCTCCCCCTGCTCCTGGAAAACCTCACTCCACCTCACTCCGCACTGTTCCTGGGGTACATCCCCATATCCTCTCAAAACCTGCCCCCATTCCATCATGGGGCACCTCCCCCTGCCTCGCTGCACCAAATGGAATCAGAGTATCCGAGGGCCCTGACAGCTGCTGAACCTACCACGAACTGTGCAGGGGTGGGAGGGACCATCCTGGGGGCAGGTTGTTCCAGCCTTCCTGCCCCTTCCTAGCCACTGTCAGCAGGGACAGGCCCTGGTGGGAACGTGTAGGCCAGCTGCCATGGCCCTCAGCTTGGCCAGATCCACCTGGACAGCAAGTTCCAGAGTCCCCTGAGAGCTGTTAGCAAGTGCCCAGCCCACCCTGGCTGGGATCTGAATTAGCCAGGACTCAAGCCGGGGAGGGACCTGAGGTGCCCCTGGGGACCCACTAGAAGCACTCTGCTCTCCTTGCGGCCTGGCTGCCCAGCATATGCCTGGGCCATGGAGGGGCACCCATGGCTCTCTGCTGAGCCAGCACCCAACATCACCCGGAGGCTCAGCAGGCCCATGGTGCCCCGGTGCTGCCTTTCTCCCTGATGGGCTCCCTTACCTGGTGCTGAGGTTTGCCAGGTGGGTTTCCAGCTTCTCCAGCTGCCTCCAGAGTCTCTCCTCCTGCCCCTGGCTTTTGGCCTGCTCCTCCAGCAGTGTCTGGTTCTGGGTGACCAGCATTTCCAGCTGGCTCTCAAAGAGCCTCTGCTTCTCCCCGGACTCTGCCAACTCCTTCCTCAGCTCCTCAATTTGCTTCCCATGCTAGGGGAGCCCAAGACAAGGTCAGCTTGTCATGGGGCATGCAGCACTCCACGGGCACAGAGAGGGCACCGTTCTGCCACGTGGGCTCCTTACCCAACTGCAGAAAGGCTGAGAGCCCTGTACAGGCTGGCAGCAGGAGAGGGGCCTAGTGGTTAGAGCACTAGTGGCTGGGAGTCAGGACTCGTAGCTGTGTGTGTGAGGAGCTCTAGGATCCTTGCCTGGAGGCCATAGGGTTGGGGAAGGGATGGTGACACATCTGCCGCCCCCCTACCAGGCTAACATGGTGAGGTTTGGGGGATGGCACTGTCCTCCCCATTGCAAGCATGGGGGCTGGTTCTGTGGACTGGGGTGGGTAGCAGTGATGCACCAGCACCCTGGCAGAGCCTGGGCATTGAGGTGCAGAGAAGAGCCCTGGCATGGTCCCATAGGGCCTGCTCTGGAGCCTGTATTGCCTGGGGTCTCTGGGGGTGCAGAGTGTTACCTTCTCCAGCGGCCGCATGGCGTACAGCTCAGTCTGTGCCTTGGCTGCTTCCTCAGCGTGGCGCTGCCAGGGAACCGTGGATTTCCGGGGCAGCGAGGCAGATTGGCGGAGATTGGATCGCCCCTAGGACACACAGCACACAGCCCTTCAGGGCGCTGCAGGCAGCATGGGCTGGCAGGGGGCCATGGCTCTGCCTGTCAGTGACATGGGGCCAGACGCCTCCTGGTTCCTCTCGGGATAGGCTGGAACAACTGGTGATTCCTGCTGAAGCCCATCATCCGACCCTACCCAGTGGCAAGGGAATGGGGACAAGAACAGCTCCAGGCCCAGCCCTGAACTGCCCTGCTCCTCTCTGAACCAGACCCTAGAATCAGAACTATCCCCTGAACCGCAACCTAGAACCAGAAACATCCCCCAAACTGAACTATCCCCTGAACCCCAAAGCGAACCAGAACTGCAATCGTCACCTGAACCAAAACCATCAACCACACCCAAACTGAACTGGAGTCATCACCAGAACCAGAACCATTTCCCAAATTGGAACCAGAACCAAACCCAATCAGAACCATTTCCTGAACCCAAACCGTCACCCAAGCCCAAACCTCAAATTGAACCAGAACCATCCCCTGAACCAGCCTGAGTCAGAACCAAACTGCCAGGTACAGTCACCCCAAATTCAAACCCAGCCTGACACCAGCCCTTCAAGCAAACCCTTGGACTGGAGCCATCATGTTAATCTCCAACCCAACCCATTGTCTGAGTCTCTGCTCCCTGCTGTCCCTCTTCCCCATCCACCTGGCCCGGGAACCCAAAGCCACAGCCCAGCTTTGGTCCTGAGGCTCCAGACCCAAACTCTCTTCAGGCCCCACACTTGAGCTGCCTCCTAACCCCCCACATAAACGCAAACCCTCCCCTGGGCCTTATGATGGCCAGGCCCCACTCCCATAAGCCAGAGCACCCTCACTTGTCTGAGCCCGACTGGTAGGATCAGCCCAGTCTGGAGCACATCTTGCAGGGAGTGGATTTCCCAAGGCTCATTTCCCAACATCACCGCACAGTGCCAAGCTCTTCTGGCAACACCAACAGCCCTGTCCTGCTCCTGCTGCTGTCAATGACAGAACTCCCCCCAGGCCCATTGAGCCCTGCACTGCCTGGATCACCGCTTATGGAGAGGGGAGGGGAAGGGGAAGTACCTGTCCATGCCGGGGCCAAGTTTGATGGAGACAGGCACTGGCATCCCCTCTTTGATGGCATTGAGGATGGTCGGCAGGGGCTCTAACTGCTCCCTCGTTCGCTGCCGGGAAACACAAAGGGAGAAGATTCACTGCCGTGGGTTTGCCAACAGTGGTGTCCCTCAGTCTCGTGTCAGACAAACCCAGCTTGGCCCTGCCAGATCTGTTGGAGGAGCTCTGACCAGCACAGCCGGGGGCAGCGGTAACAGATGATTTTCTTCCTGTCTGGCGTATTGTCTGCTTCCCAGTGGAGGTCTATTTGCACACTTAACTGGATGATAATCAAAACTGCAAAATCAAGGTGAGAGGAAAGCCATTGAAGACTCAATCAGCAAGGCTGTTCTGTTTAGGAATTAGGATGAAGGGCTGCACCCCAAGCCAAAGGCTCACATTGAAACAGAACCATCCCTGAACCAGCCTGAAAGTCAGAACCAAACTGGCCAGGTACAGTCACCCCAAATTCTAAACCCAGCCTGACACCAGCCTTCAAAGCAAACCCTTGGACTGGAGTTGTTATCAAAAAAAACAACACCATTGTCTGAAGTCTCAAAAAAAAAGCTGTCCCTCTTCCCACTCCACCTGGCCGGGAACCCAAAGCCACAGCGCTCTTGGTCCTGATGGCTCAACAAACCAAAACTCTCTTCAAGGCCCCACACTTGAGCGCTCCTTAACCCCCCACTAAACGCAAACCCTCCCCTGGAGCCTTATGAAATAAAAAAAGGACCCCACTCCATAAGCCAGCGCACCCCTCCACTTGTCTGAGCCGCACTGCTAGATTTCAGCCCCACGTCTGTGAGCACATCTTGCAGGGAGTGAAAAGTTTTTGGGTTTGTTTGGCTGTGCCAGCAGAGGTGTGTCTGGCGGGATTGACTGCCATTCATTCCCCTACTGGCATTTCTTCCCCAACGCTAGGAACTTCCCATGCATTTGATCAAATTATATTACCTAGGCAGGGAAGGCAACATTAACTCAGCTATGCATACCACCCAAATACATGGCAAAATCAGGCCCTAGATACATGCATCTTGTCTCAGGTTTAGCTGCTTAGATATATCTCACTGAACCTTGTCAGTTCCGAGCCATGTAGCTGTTTGGTGTGTGAAAGCTGCCCATCTGTCTTGCTGATTTCTAATCACCATGTGATCTATTGGGGAGGAGGAGAATGCCAGCCATATGGGCTGGGTGATGGGCATGATGTTGAGGCGTGATGCACCCCTAGAGCAGCCACTCCTTGGCCATTTTGCCATGTGCCTCTTGGGCTGGCACAGTCAGAAGTGTCACACTTGAAAGAGGCAGAGGGTTTGATTGCTGCACATTCCAAAGCTTGCTGGGGAGTCCGGGGTGCCTCTGTCTGCAGCTGTCACAATGCCATCTAGTGGCGAATAGTAGCATTCCACAGCCCAGCTAAGAAACCTAACCAAAGACATCTTACCTTCTTATACTATGGTGATTGTTGCTCTATAAATAGCAAGGAGAGACTTGGAGAGGAATGGGCCTGGGCTTCCAAAAATGCAGGGCCTGATGAGGGCTTTTTAAGCCACTGGATGGAGTGAGAAGGGGCTGCCCAAGTATCGGGAGGAACTTTTGCTGACTCAGCCAGAATTCCAGCTGGGTCTCTCAGGCAAAGCACACTGGAGCTGCAGTTTTGCCATCCTTTGGAAGGGGGCAGCGTGCATTCTCATGTGGTCTCGTGGGGTGGGAGCAGAGGCGTACCCTTTCTTGTCCCTTTCTGGGCACAGACTAGCTTTGACAGCACTAGCCTTGTACAGTGCCTTCACTTCCCTCAGTTTGATTGTGGCTAGCCCACAAGGGAGGGGAAAGGTGGCCTTGTGCCTTCTCTGTACCCCATCTCTACCATGCAGGACCAGCCACGATCAGCACGTGGGTGACAGGAATATCCCACAGGAACATCCCACAGTTCACAGCATCAGTTCAGGCTTTTCTTTCCCTTGCATGGTGTGTTTGCATGGGGGGAGAGGGACAGTTGGTGGCATATCAATTTCTTGTATCCAGTCAGGGGAGTTGAAAAAAGATTCCAGCACCATCAGTTTGTTCCTCTTGCCAAGCATCTGGGAAGCCCCCTTCTGGTGCTAGCCTGAGCTGGGCCTCGGCAAGGAAAGAACACTGTCATCAGAGCCTGCAAAGTAGCTTTCTGTTGTGTGCTGATGATTTGGGGCCATATGCACCCTCCCCTGTGTCCGATTGCCCAGAAAGGGAGCACTGAGCTGCCTGCCACAAGGCCTGGGCTGGGCCACCACTGGACCAGGTACCCTTTGCCGCAGTAGCTGAGTCACAGCATTCACTGGAACAGGATTCCACCCAAGTTCAGGGACTTGCCTGTCAGTACTTGTCCCCAGCCATCCACTGCACCAGCCTGTGTCCCTGCAGTGCTGCTCCCTTCAGCTACCGCCCATGGCCATGCAACATAGAGGATATTATGATACTACTTGGGCACCTGAAAAATTTCTTTTTTTTTTTTGCATGTAATAACTTAGATACAGTGCTCCTGTCACATAATACTTTCTAATTACTATATAAAGAAAGAAAATTAAATTAAATATTAGACCCACTCAGCTCTAATACTTGTTCTGATATCTTGTGTCAATTCACTTAAGGGACACTGGTTAGGTTTAAAAAATAATGTATAGTCTTACTCTGTTACTAATCCTTGAATACAACAATTGAAACAAGTGTAGAAAAACCTAGATGACTTTCTATCACTTTTTTGCAGTTCATCAAGCTTGGAATAGATCATTGAACTTTTGGAAACATCTTATTAGGGCAAGGCCCTGTGAGTTTATATTGCACCTGCCTGGGGCTGTAAGAGGTGTTACCCCACTACAAATGATAGACTAGAAAATGACTTTGAACAGGAGTGAAACTGACACTTTCAAGTCACTTTCATAGTATTGCCAACCCCAAATGTTCAAAAATCAAGAAACAGGGTCACCAAAGATCATGAGATTGGCTTTAAAATAATGAGATTATGTAAAAAGAATAGATTTTGAGGTTTTTTTAATTTACATTCTGCTTTTTGAGCCTTTAGGGTGCACTGGGGCCACATTTTGAGGCGTTCTTCATAGCCACAAAGGCTAGAAACTTCACTTTTCTTTAAGAATGAAGGCTGAAATCATCACACATCACTTGATTCCAGGATCTGGGGCTTAAGGAAAACAATAATTATCATGAGACTCATGACAAAATCATGAGAGTTGGCAACACTGCTTTCACTTCTGCTTAAAAACTAATTACTTTCCAGAAGGGTCCTAAATACTACAGTGCTTGAGTTGCAGTTTTCATGGGAGAATATTTTAAATCAAACACCAAGAAAAGTCAACATTTTAAAGCTGGGGGGAAATTGAGACTTCTGAGGTATATCAGGGCCAACTGCAGGTAGGAAAGGAAAATAAACAGACACAGGAGCTCTGGGCAGCTCTTCCTCTTGAAAGAAAGTTGGAGGGTCAAATCTTCTAGTCCTTAATAAAGTAAAACTTCTATTGCCATCAGCACCTCCACTCATAGATATAAACATCATGGTGAACACGTGATAAATGTGGGGTCAATAACTATACACTTCATACTTAAATATCTGAGCCATCTTATCCAAAGTTACACATCTTATATGCACTAGCTCAGGGATTACATTTTCTGGCATATTCTGAACAGTGCTGCACACACAGATTGTGCCCAATGAATAATACAAATCATTACAATAATGGTTGACTTTATGGACTCTGTGGATCAATTTCTGTTCTTTGTTCTGGAATTGCTCTGAATACAGCTGAAACCCTAAGAATCTGATGTATAATCACGTCTGATACTCACATGACACTTTCTCATTCTTTCCTTTTCTCAAACTCAGAACAAAAAAAATGACAAAACAAATGGTTTTCAGTTAAAATCTAAAATTGCACAGCAGGCATTGCTGTACAATTCAGCCTGGGACAGAACCTACCACCCATTGGCCGTTAAACAATTGCCTCTCATTCTCTTTCTTTCTTCAGACTGCCTGACCTCTGTGCTGCTTTTGATACTGTCAGCCATGACATTGTTCCGAATCATCTGGGACCATGTGCTAGAGTCTCAGAGAACTGGCCTTCTTGGTTTTGCTCCCATCCATCAAAGGCCTCTTTTTCGCAGCATACAGCAGAGAGAAAGGCTGATCCAGCGGATAGGAAGCTAGTCCTAAGAGACCTGGGTTCTACTCCTGCCTCTCTTCTCCCCGACTTCCTGTATGACCTCAGGTCAGTGCCTTAGGGACAGAGTTTCAAAGGTTTTCAGGCACTTTTGAAAATCCCACTAGGTGCCTAAATACATATAAAAACCTGGCTGTTAGTGTCTCAGTGCCCCATCTGTACCATGGGGATAACAGCACTGCTCTACCTCACCAAGGGGCTATGATGTGACGCACGCAGATACTACAGTGATGGGGCCACATAAGTACCAGAGGTAGAGTGGGAACTTCTCTATACCATTGTTAGCCCTTTCCTGAGTTTTGGCCCCTTCTTTTCACTTATGCCCCTTATATCTTCCTCTTTTCTGATTGTAACTTTGGCTCAAAAGACTCAGAAGACTTGGCTGTATTCACCGCCCACCCCATTTTAGTCATCTAACGACTTCCAGATCCTTAATTTAATTACTAGCCTTTTTCTTAATCACCCTGCCTCTGTCTGTAAACAAAACACTGACTTCCTGCCCCAGGGACACAAGCTGATAGAAGCACCTATCTGCAGAACTCACATTTCACACTAATGCTGAGAAGTTAAGAACTCTGCCTGGGAGCACACCTCCTGTATGAAACTGGGGGAGGGGGGGGGGGGAAGAAGGGGGAACGGACACCCCCTTCTGCTACATAAGCTTGAGCGTCTTTTCACTCCCACCCCCAGCCGCAGTCCTAGGCTGCCGGCCAGGTGAATATGTCGCAGAAAGCAGTGTGTTGCAGGGTGGAGAGCTCCAGTGCCAGGTCCACACTAGCCATCATAGCCACCAGTGGGGCTCCACTACTGTCAGGGTTGGCCACATCTGCAGGAACGACTTCATGCGCCTCCAGTTGTGCTCCAGGAATCTCGTTCATGAACCCATGTATGCCTCCTTCTCGCCAAACCTGCAGGACAACAATGTCAGTGGGTGTCATACACACAACAACGGCATGCACAAGCGTGGAACATAACACACGCATGGTGTCACGCACATGGCAACAGGCGTCTGCACCAGTGGTACTGCACAGGATCATGCGTACGGCATGGATGTCATGCACACGGTGGTGCTGTGCTGGGCGTCATGACACAGCACGGGCACCACACACACGACACCGGTTCAGCATGTGCATGGTACGGGTGTCACACACACAGCACACGGGTCATGCACACGGCGGGGCAAGCACCATTCCCACACATTCATACAAGTGAGCTCTAGGAGCCAGGGTCAGTGACTGGTCCAGTGCTCAACAGTCTATATTGAGCAGTGGCTTTCAGGGAGACAGCACGTACTGTGTGAGGGGCTGTGACTGCATTGCTGGAGATGTGAATGCCACAGCCTATGCTGCCCTCTCCTGGTGGGGAACACAGATTCAGGTAACACACTGCTCAAGTGCCCTGCACAGTGGGGCATTCTGCCATGGTCTCCTGCCTTCTGCCCAGTGTCTCTGCCTGGCGCTGGGGTGAATGGTCCACTAAACTGTAGGAAAAAGTGTGAAAGCTGACTCTGCAAGGAGGGAACTGAGCCCACCCACATGCTGCCTAAAGTGATGGGCACTGTAGTGCCTGGCTAGGCTTGGGCTCTCAGGGCTACTGGTTAACCATAGCCAAGAAGCTGCTGGTAGCTGAAGAGATGGCCCTTTGGTTGTGCACTAGCCTAGGAGTCAGGAAACCTGTTATCAAGCCCCCTCATCTGACCACAGACTCATTGTGTGTCAAGTCACTTCTGGCCTTAGGTCCCTCTGCCCCATGGGGACAGTAGCCCAGGAGAGGGTATTGATGATTATGAAGTGCTCAATACTATGATAATAGGGGGCAAATGAGTGTGAGGGGGAAGCCGTGGGGGTTACACAGCATGGCCTTTCGAATTGCTCTGAAACACACATGCATTTTGAGTGACCTACTGGGGTCCTGCACAGCCTTTTCTAGTTGAGGAGGCTGGAAGGTTTTTTCGCTTTCTCTCTAATTAATGCTGACTTTGGGTCCCTTGGCAAATAACCGATCCTAACCCG